>NW_018250922.1:35112-42698 GCF_001263595.1 Phalaenopsis equestris
TAGTGTAAAATAGGTGTGAAAATCTCAACATATTTTCCTTTGGTCAAAATCCCCCAAACTTAACTCTTACTTGTCCTCAAGTAATTTTAGTACTACATAAAAGTTATGATCTACTGTGGTAAAGTTTTAATTCACAAATACTATAAGTTTGATTTAGTTAAATATCATAATGAGATTTTCAGAAAAATTTCAAGTAATTAAATTAACTCTGTAGGTACAAGACTATCTAGTCATCAAGTTTAAGAGTTCTAGTTTTCTATTTATTTCAAGAATGACTATATTTTGTAATATCAAGTCACTTAGAATTTTTAAATGTTATGAACTTCATGAGAATACTGCTAGTAAAAGATGTCAATCCATAAATATAAGTTCAGGAATGTATTTAGGTTTTCCCTTTAGGTAGCTCCAAGTGAATCCAATTTTTGATTTGTATCACATAAATAGACCTATCAAGATTATACAATTTTACAATTATTAGTAAAAATTATACAATTTGAACTTTTACTAGAGTAACCTTATAAATGTTTCATAGCTTCTACATCATTGCGCCCCAATCTTTTCTTCTCAAATGAATTTCTAAGATTCTTAATACTTCAAAATATACTTCCCTTTACTTTAAATAGTTAACTATAGTCTTATTTTTTTATACTAAATATCTTAATCTACAAAATCAATTTTCATTACAAAAATATTCCCTTAAATCTACCATAATATTCTAATATCTACAAAATATAGTTCTCTGAATTAAATTCACTACCTAAAATCATATTAATCAACTTTTTAAATATTTAAATTGAGAACATATAATAGTTAATCTTTTTCTTCTCTCCCCCAAACTTAATTTTTTTATTTTTTTAATATGGAATGATTAATATGGAATGATACAGGTGGAAAGAAAAATTCTAAATATAAATCATACCTCAGTATTTAAGGCATTTTCATCTTTCTAAAATTTTTGCAATTCCTTCTCAATATTTTTACTTTAACTGATCTGTAATATTTGGAGCTTTCTATACATATAAAGCATTAGAGAATTTGTTGGGTAGTGAAATTTTGAAATAAATACAAAACTAAAAATTATACAAACACAACATTTCACTAACACATCACAGTACTAAATAAAAATAATTACCAATACATTAAAATGCAAATATAAAAATCACGTCACATTACAATTTTACAAAATATCAATCAAAGTCTATTATAACTACACATGAAAATTTCAAACTACAACACTAAACATTTATAACAATAATTAAAAATTATCTAACTGCAAACATTAAATAAAATGTAGAATAAAATGAAAGTACAAAATAACATACATCTATCTCTATCACAAAATCACAAAATAAAAGGACATCAATCCCTATCATATATCAAAATCCCATACGATAACCTCGTCTCCTACTATATCCTCGTCTCCATGGTTAGCAGATGGATTGGACTGATACTGAGTATAACGAGGGCATTCAGGAAAAGTAACATCAGGCTCACCTCTGTAGTGTTGGGCCTGAGCTTCGTAGTAAGCTATCTCAAAGTCTGAATGCCTCTGAAGGTACTCACTATCATATTCATGTCTACGTTCTAAACCTCCAATCCTTTCATTTATTAACTCTAGACTCTTTCGCTGCAAGGTCAACTCATTCATTAAATCAGTCAGGGTAGGGGAACTAGAAGGTGGAAGGTCATAACTAGTAGAGGGGATATCTCTACTAGTAGAAGGTTCTTCACTCCTACTCCCAGATCTCCATCCTTCATGGGATTCATACGTCTTTAAATTAGCTTTACTAATGGGTTTCATAGGGTAAACCCACTCTTCATCATCTCTAGCTTCAACTCCAGAAAGTTGGCAAAGTTCATAAATGAGGCCAAGATGTCCCAGACCTCCACTTGATTCACTCCTTGTCGTGGTCAAATTATTTTTATAAATAATGCTTCCCACTTTTATAGTCCGATTATTCTGAATACAGAAATTCAAAATAGCTCTATCTCTTGCTACCTCACTATGATGATAGGTAGGTAATAGAGTAGAGGAAATAAAATAGTGTCACGATTTAGATGTGGCATTCAACATGAAAGAAGAAAAATTTACCCGTTCTTGCTGCTATATCTTGCATGTCCCTTTCCCATCAGTGAGAAAGTTAATGACATTGTTCAACGGGCCTTCCATTGTACTGAAGGTTTCATAATTTCATATATATGAGTATATGAGTCTGTAAAATGAGTTAATGCGGGCGGCACTAAACTCAACAGAAAACTCTCTTAATCGAACTAACCCTCTTACTCGAAGAACGGTTCCGTCCTCAGAATAGAATGCATTGGCATATAATTCTTTGGCAACATTCACAACAGATTTATTGGTGGTATAACAGAAATTTTTCCACCTCTATTCGGTAATAACTCGTTCAACTTCTCCTCCCGGACTCTCAAAAACACGATCTTGTATACATTTCTTCCCTTAAAATGTTGAAGTAAATCTTGACTGAGCCTTCGCATTGATGAAGCAAGACTCGTCAAACTCAAGCCGCCTCTTTTATCATAGAGCCATTTCAATCTAATCAAAATTATAAAAAAATTCCAAAATACACTTCAAATACTCAAATAATGGCTTTCAAGAGTGACTCTAAGAGTTCAAAACTAAGGTCCATGAATTTCTTCCAAATATTTTCTCCACATTCTCAATTTTTTTGGATCTCCTCAATGTGGAAGAAATTCAAGGTGAAAATCAAATATTTTTAGGTTGGAGTGAAGCTCTTACCGAGAGATGATAAAATTTGGTGTCTAAAAGCCTTGAAATTGCCCTAAATCTAAATAGCCTAAGTCCTGGGAAAAATTTGTCGTTGGCGGCGTCGATGGTGCCGTCGGCGGTGTCGATTGGGCGGTCGGCGGCTTCAATGGCGTCGTCGGCGAGATTTTTAAAATTGGTTCAATTTCCAGATTTTTGCCATTTTGATCAATTTCAAGCCTCGACGACATCTGTTCAATCATTTTAGACATAAATTTTAAGTGATTAAATTAAGTGATTAAGGGATGTACTAACACAAATAAACATTCACAACATAAAACATCACAATTATATATAAAATCCAAGGGTTACAATACACGATACACAACACACATAAGTTTGTTATTTTCTCAACCTTAATACATCAATTAAGCGTCGTAATGCAAGCCACAACACTCTAAACGCTGAAAATAAACATTCTATGCTCAAACTCAACTATACTGAAATCTAAAAGCAAAATTTGAAAGTAAAGCAAACACTTAAGTTCAAATCAAATCACACACATAGACATATAGGTAGTAAAGTAATCTACTACTCCTTCGATTCAGTGCTTGTTTCTCCTCTGATATCGTCCATGGATTGAACATGAACAAAGAGGTTATGGGAATTCTTCAGTAAAGTCCTCTTCTATCAATCCCATCTTTCTCATCAATTGTATCAAAGTTCCTTCAATATGTTCAGAGTGATCAAAATGTTCTTTCATCCTCCAGTCTAGATGTTCAAAAATTTCAGAGATACTGTTAATTGTATTCATAACTTTTTGTACATCTTTCTCCAGTTTCTTGATTTTGCGCAGGATCACTAGTGTCTTGTCCGGAACTAGAGGCTGAATAGGAAGTGAATTCTGAGATGATTGATTTATAATAATAATCATATTATTCTCATCTTCATTGGTTGGGAACTTCTGGGTTGGGTCCAAAGGCTTCTAAGGTAGAAGTACCTTTTCCCAATTCTCATAAGATACTTGGAACTGACTGCAGAGTAAGAAGATTGTTGAAGGATGTCCAAGCCCATAAGTTGATCCATGAACGATCAGGCCCAAAATAGACTTCACAATTATCGATCCAATATCAATCGGCAGTCCCATTTGAATACAGAAATTTAGAGTAGCACTTTGTTTAGTAACTTTACCGATCCTCATTGTCAGTAATAGTTTTGTAGAAATGAAGAAGTGTCGGTGTTTAGAAACGGGGTTTAGAAGTGTAGCAGAGAAACTAACATACCTGTTTTCTCTCATTTCCCAGTCTTCAACCTCGTTCATCAAAAATTGGTAGATCTCATTCATCAGATTTCTTGTCAGGATGAAGTTGGAATAATGGCAGACAGGAACATTCTCGATCATATATAACTCATTAATCCATGCAAGAGTAAAATTTATCCATCTGCCTCCCACATAGACAACTCCCTGGTTGATTCCACGCAAATTAGCATAAAACTCCTTCACCACAAGAACGACTATGGCGGAAGTAGTGTAGCACAACACTTCCCATCGTCGTCACACAATCATCTCTTCAATTACTATCAAAGGATTGTTCAATCCTCAATTGACGAATCCTCTTTCTTTTATTAATCTTCTCTTTGTCAGCACTTTGTTGAAGATTCATTGCGCCTCGGAACTAACAAACTTTCTTCGGTTAAACACTCAAAATCTAGGATTTTCAATGAAATTGGAAGTCATGGGGATAAATTTGGTGGATTTTCAATTCATTTTTGGGTAATATGAATTTAAGAACAAGTTTGAAAGTTTATAGGTAGTAAATCTCGCCTAAAAACACCAAAAATTGACATTTCAAACTCCAGGAACTGTCATCTCGCCGTTCTCGTAAAAACCAACATTTCAAACGCCGAAAACAGTCATCTGGTCGTTCTCACCATCGGCGGTGTTGATGGTGCCGTTGGTAAGCCTTGAGAAATAATTTTTTGGACTCTCGAGAAAAACCAGCAGTCGGCGGAGTCGGGCCCGCGGTTGGAGTGCAAGGCAAAAATTTCATACTTTTGCTCTGGTCCGAATGCGTTCCAATTTTCTCTATGGATCTAATTTTTATGATGAGTCAAGGCTAAATACGAGTAATAGAGTTCAATACTACAACAAACTAACAATAATTTCAAACAAAAACACTATAATCGTAATAAAAATAAAGATAACTTTGGGTTGCCTCCCATAAACGCTTGGTTTAACATCGTCAGCCCGACCTATTCAGATATTATTCAGGTTGATTGACCATTAAAACCTCTTTAAAATTTGGTCTTTTACCCTCAAAATACGGCTTTAATCTGTGTCCATTTACTTTAGATCTATTTCTAATCTTTTGATCTTAAATTTCAACAGCTCCGTAAGTATAAACTCGAGTCACAGTAAAGGGTCCCAACCAACAAGACTTCAATTTTCTAGGGAATAACTTCAGCTTTGTATTGTAAAGCAAAACTTCTTATCCTGGTTCAAAGTTCTTCTGGTTAATCTTTCAATCATTTCATAACTTTAATTTCTCCTTATAAATTCTATTGTTATCATAAGATTCATTTCGTAATTCTTCCAATTCATTCATTTGTAACAATCTCTTCTGACCAGCGTCTTTTAAATTATAATTGAATTCTTTAATCGCGCCACAACACTAGAACGCTGACATAAAACTAGACACACAAATAAATTTATAAGAGTTCTAAAGCAAAGGAAATTAGCCTGTAAGGAGTCATTCCATAGGAGTTTTATAAGCAGTCTTGTAAGCCCATAATGCAGTATCCAGTCTAGTAGACCAATCTACTCTACTAGAGTTTACAGTCTTCTCCAGTATTCAGTATTTGTTTAATCTCTCTAATCTCTCTATTAGAAACTTCAGCTAACCTACTGGTCTGAGGGTTATAGAAAGTAGAGATTATATGAATAACATTAAAAATAAGAAGAAAAGATGTGAAAAGTTCTACCAATCTCTGAATGAATTTATTCCTGAAATGGGAACCTCCGTCAGTGATAATCACTCTCGGCATTTCGTGTCTAGTGAAAATGATTTTCATTAAAAATCTTGAAACACTTTTAGCGTCACCTTAAGGTAAAGCTTGTGCTTCAATCCACATTGAAAGATAGTCTAACGCAATTAATATGTATAAGTTCCCAGATGAAGGAATAAATGGTCTCATGAAATCCGATCCCCAAACATCAAAGATCTCAACTTCTAACATGAAATTTAGAGGCATTTCATTTCTTCTAGATATATTGCCTACCCGTTGGCATTGATCACAAGTTTTATGTATCAGTAAACATCTCTAAAGAGAGTAGGCCAATAAAATCTAGCTTGTAAAATTTTATAAGCAGTTTTATCAATTCCAAAATGTCCTCCAAATTTAGAATCATGACATTTCTGAATAATTAGTTCAGTTTCTTCATAAGGTACACATCTTCTCATAATAAGATCCTTACATTATTTATTTAAATAAGGCTCATCCAAAAAATATACTTTTGAATCATGAATGAATTTTCTTTGCTGTTGTAATGTCAGTCAATCCACATTGAAAGATAGTCTAACGCAATTAATATGTATAAGTTCCCAGATGAAGGAATAAATGGTCTCATGAAATCCGATCCCCAAACATCAAAGATCTCAACTTCTAACATGAAATTTAGAGGCATTTCATTTCTTCTAGATATATTGCCTACCCGTTGGCATTGATCACAAGTTTTATGTATCAGTAAACATCTCTAAAGAGAGTAGGCCAATAAAATCTAGCTTGTAAAATTTTATAAGCAGTTTTATCAATTCCAAAATGTCCTCCAAATTTAGAATCATGACATTTCTGAATAATTAGTTCAGTTTCTTCATAAGGTACACATCTTCTCATAATAAGATCCTTACATTATTTATTTAAATAAGGCTCATCCAAAAAATATACTTTTGAATCATGAATGAATTTTCTTTGCTGTTGTAATGTCAGCATAGGTGGCAAAATATCACTTACAATATAATTAACAGTATCAACATACCATGGTATTTTCCACTCATTAAAATTATAGAGTTGTTCATCAGGGAAACTGTCCGTAATTTCATTATCGGTGTCAGATAATTCATGCTATTCTAATCTCGACAAATGATCAGCAATTTGATTATCAGTTCTCTTTCTATCAATAACCACAAAATCAAATTCTTGCATCAAAAGTATCCATCTAATTAACCTTGGTTTGACATCCTTGTTTTGCATCAGATATTTAATAGCAGAGTGATCAGTGTGCACAATACATTTAGTCCCAATTATATAAGATCTAAATCTATCAAAAACATACACAATAGTCAGTAACTCTTTTTCAGTAATAGTGTAGTTAATTTGAGCATCATTAAGAGTTTTACTAGCGTAGTATATAACTTTAAAGATCTTATCATACCTTTGTCCAAGAATAACTCCAATAACATAATCACTAGCATCACACAACAGTTCAAATAGTTTCTCCCAGTTAGGTGAAACAACTATAGGGATTGTGATTAGCTTTTCTTTTAATAATTCAAAGGCATTTAAATATTCTTCAGTAAACTCAAATTTCTTGTCCTTTTCTAAAAGTTGGCATAGAGGTTTGGTAATTTTTGAAAAATTTTTAATATAACGCTTGTAAAAACTAATATGTCCAAGAAAAATTCAAACCCCTCTTACATTAGTAGGATGTGTTAATTTAGATATAACTTGAGTTTTTGTAGGGCCAACTTCCATACCATTTTCTGAAATTTTGTGCCCTAACACAATTCCTCCTGCAACCATAATTGACATTTTTCCCAATTTAAAACTAAATTAGTTCTTTCACATAACTCCAAAACTTTTT
>NW_018250922.1:42775-43142 GCF_001263595.1 Phalaenopsis equestris
ATTCCATCATCAATTAACTTACTAAATATAGACATCATACATCTCTGGAATGTTGTAGGTGCATTACATAATCCGAATCAAAAGTTCCAAAAGGACTAGTTTCCAAAAGGACTAGTAAATTTTGTCCTTTTTTGATCCTCGGGAGCAACAGGAATTTGATGGTAGCAAGTATATCCATCTAAAAAACAAAAATATTTGTACCCAGCAAATCTATCCATTATTTGGTCTAAAACTGGTAAAGGGAAGTGATATTTCCTAGTGGTAGTGTTTAGTTTTCTATAATCAATGCAAATACGCCACCCAGTAACTTGACTGATAGGTATTAATTCATTATTTTGTTTTGTGTCAATCTTGTGCTTTAGCAGTC
>NW_018250922.1:43168-44686 GCF_001263595.1 Phalaenopsis equestris
AGGAACACAATGAATTGGACTTACCCAAGCACTGTCCGAACTAGGCTATATAATTTTAGTGTCCAACCATTTTAAAATTTTCTTCTTGACTACTTCTTTCATCATTGGGTTTAACCTCCTTTGTGGATCAACTCTTGGTTTATATTATTCATCCAGCATAATTCTGTGCATACAGATTGAAGGACTGATTCCTTTAATATCAGCTAAGGTCCAACCAGAAGCTTTCTTATATCTTTTTAATGTATCAAAAAGTCTTTGCTCTTGCAAATCATTTAACTCTGAAGATATAATAACAGGTAATGTAGATGAGTTTCACAGAAACACATACTTTCACTGATAGCACACGGTATAGTGAAACTACCTAGATCTTTTAATTTTTCAGGAAGCTTTTTCTGAATAATTGCACTACACTCTACGCTAAGTGCAACAGTCTCATTATCAGTGAACTTCTTTTTCTTGTTCAAAATATCTTTCATAAACTTCACATAATTGGGCATTTGCTCTAAAGCTTCTATGAAAGGAATATTTATCGTTAATTTCTTAAGAATTTTTATAAACTTGGAAAATTGTTTATTCTTTTTGTGTTGTTTTAATCTTTGAGGAAAGGGTGGTGAATGTTTCTCCACAGTAATTTTCATTGGTGTAAGTGGATATTCTAAATCTTGGTATTCATGATCCTTTTCTTTTTCTGTATCCACTTTCTTTTTTTTCAATTTATGTTTCTTTCTGCACTCTTGTTTCCAATTCTTCTCCACTTTGTGATTGTATCGCTTTTATGTTCTTTTCCTTGATCTTTAGGATTTGGTTCTACAGTACTAGGAAAAGTTCCCGATGTTCGGTTACTAAGCGCAGTAGCGATATGCCCCAATTGGTTTTCAATATTCTTGATAGCAGCTCCTAGATTTTGTAACTGGTTTCCTTGAATTTGTAATTAATTTCCTTGATTCTACAATTGTTGACCCATATTCAGTATCAGCTCTTCCATAGACAACTTCTTTTCCTTAAATTGAGTGTTACTGTTAAATCCTGGAGGATAAGATGGTTTATAATTAACATTTCCTTAGTTGGATGAATGTCCCAACGGGTTTACTGGGTTGTCTGCCCATTGTTGATTTGTAAAATATTTATTATTCCAATTAAAGTTAGGATGATTCTTCCAACCTGGGTTATAATAGTTCGAATAAGGATTGTTGGGTCTATTGTTAATTGTATTTAAGAACTCATAAGAAGGTTGAACATCCATAAATTGCCCAGATGAATTCTCTTCCATCATAGTAGGTGTTGGAGAATAATTCATTCCATAATGATCTAATTTCTTTGATATTGTAGCAACCTGCTAAGCTAACATAGATATTACATTAGAATCGTGGATACTAGCTACTGACCAAAGAAAATTATATTGAGATTTTCATGCCTATTTTATACTGTTTTTAATGATATTGCACTTTAAAGAAAGGTATTTTGATGTTTTGTTGCAGGAATCATGAATTAGGGTCATTGGAGCAACATGAATTAGGG
>NW_018250922.1:44791-46274 GCF_001263595.1 Phalaenopsis equestris
GAAGAATGGAACTAAGGTGCCGACGACAAGATTTTCCCGAGACTCCAGAATAAATTCACTTAGAAGGTCCGCCGACGGCGAGCTCGGCGGTTATGTCAAATTAGGCTTTGAATGAGGATAAATTTTGGAGGGGTGCTTAGGCAACTCTTGGGAAAGCTCATCCACAACTTTAAAAGAAGACTTTGGCCAAAAAATAGAGAGGGGAGGCTCAAAATTGAAGTGTGGAAAAAGTGTAAACAGTCTAAATTGTGAGGAATTCCTTGAGAGATTGTAAGAGTGGAGGGAAAGTGAGAGATTTCTTCCTCCTTGTCGCTTCAAAGAGGAATTTTGTGTGCTGTAAAGAAAGGAAGAGATTCAAAGAAACTTTAAGCAGTTTTCTTGGGGAGAAATTAGAGATAAGTTTATTTATTGTTGTAGTTTGTATGAATTTTGTTTCATATATGAATTCCGAGTTTTGTTGTGTTAAGATTTGTGAAATGGTGATTTGAATTGGTGAAACCATGAAAATGTTTAAGAAATTTTAATGATCTTTTCACTTCGATCTTAATTTACTTTTAATCTGGCCAATTGATTTGTTAAAATATGTTGAGTTTTACAACTAAAGTGAAGATTACCATCCAAGATTCAGGGAGGTCAAAGCCCTTGCCTTGGAAGTTGGGTGCAAATAAAAAGGGAAATAATATTATTGGGCGTAGAATTATAGATTTTAGAGTGACAGTCTAAAATTCCCAATTCGGTCCTATCGTTTGGGTGCTGAAGTGTAGATGTTAGCCCTCAGGCGAGGGGAACATGGGAGGTCCGAAGTGAGAGCCGTTTGCCTCCCAGCCTAGCCGCAGATTCAGTAAACAAGCTTAGGATTAGTCAATATTCTTTATGCCTGTACCAAAGGTTAAAGAATAGGTATGCTCTTATTTGACACAATATAAATTGAACTAATTCACTTTATCCATTCACTATATTTTCTTGACAAAAGGATGCTTTCTTATATATTGAATATCACATTAAAAACTTCATTAGCATAATTAGTTATTTAAGAGTTATTAAGAAAATTACATATTTAGTTCAATTGCCTATTAGTGACAGATAAGCAAATTGAATTTTGTTGTTGCGATTAAAGTATTGCTTTTCTAAAATCTTTGTTCATAGCTTCTAATCTTACTCCCTGTGAGATCAATATCTAGGACTCTATTAGAGCCCTATATTACTTGAGCGATACGTATACTTGCTTTGATAAGTGTGACTTTACAATTATTGAATATTTATTACATCTATATTTATCGAATCTATAAATTTTATTAAATTTTGGTACAGTTGCTGAGGAATTAATTCTTTTAGCAGAAGTATTAAATACTTATTATTTTAAGCATATATAAAGTCGTGGTCAAGTTTTTGGCGCTGTTGCCTGAGAGTGAGTAAATGTTGCCTGGGAGTGAGTAAACAAAAATTATAATTAGAGTAATGGACAAATTAGGATTATTAAAAA
>NW_018250922.1:46344-47869 GCF_001263595.1 Phalaenopsis equestris
ACCTGAAAATCTTATACCCTACAATTCAAAATTAGAACGCACTGTTAGAAAAATTAGAAGACTGAGAAGAGAACCTAGAAATTCTGATACAATGGAAAATAACATGAACAATCAAGGAATAAAAAATGAACACCAACCTAGAACCTTACGAGGTTATGCAAATCCTATAGCAGATGAAATTCACTTATCTATCCAAAATCCTGATGTAGTTGCTAATTCATTTGAAATTAAACATGTTAATTAAACATGTTATTGAAATTAAACATGTTATTATTCAAATGGTACAAAACCATCAATTCGGAGGTGCACCAAATGAAGATCCTAATTTACACCTCGCCAGTTTTTTAGAGCTGTGTGCTACTTTTAAATATGACAGAGTTTCAAATGATGTTGTTAGACTTAGACTTTTTCCTTTTTCACTGAGGGATTAGGCTAAAATGTGGTTAAATTTATTAGCACCAAAATATATTAGAATTTGGGGATAACTTTCACAGTAATTTCTATCCAAGTATTTCCCTCCATCCAAAACTGCTAAACTTAGAAATGACATAACATCGTTCTGTCAAATTGATGGAAGTCCACATACAAAGCTTGGGAGAGATTTAAAATCTTCTTAGGAAATGCCCTCATCATTTGTTACCAGATTGGTTAATAATTCAAACTTTTTATAATGGATTAGTGGGATATCTTAGATCGATTATAGATGCTGCGGCTGGTGGTTCTTTAATGTCCAAACCTTTTGATGAGGCTTATTCATTAATAGAAGAGATGACTAACACTAATTTTCAATGGCCCTCTGAACGGGTAAATCCTAAAACAGTAGCTAGTATCCATGATTCTGATGCAATATCTATGTTAGCTTCGCAGATTGCTGCAATATCAAAGAAATTAGATCATTACAGGATGAATTGTGGGATGAATTATTCTCTGATGGAAGAGAATTCATCTGGGCAATTTGTGGATGTTCAACCTTCATATGAGACTCTAAATGTTATTAATAGACCCAAAAACCCTTATTCAAACTATTATAACCATGGTGGGAAGAATCATCCAAATTTTAATTGGAATAAAAATTCTTCTACAAATCAACAATGGGCAAACAACCCAGTGAACTTATTAGAAAATTCATCCAACCAAGGAAATGTTAACTATAGACTTTCTTATCCTCCAGGATTTAACATTAACACTCATTAACACTCAAAACATTAACACTCAAATTAAGGAAAAGAAGTTGTCTATGGAAGAGCTGATATTAAACATGGGTCAATAATTACAAAATTAAGGAAATCAATTACAAATTAAAAGAAATCAATTACAAAATCAAGGAACTGCTATTAAGAATATTGAAAATCCATTAGGGCATATCGCTACTGCGTTTAGTAACCAAACATTGGGAACTTTTCCTAGTACTGTGGAACCAAATCCTAAAGGTCAAGGAAAAGAACAGATAAAAGCGATACAATTATGAAATGGAAAAGAATTGGAAACAAGAGTACAGAAAGAAACAGAAACTGAAAAAGAGAAA
>NW_018250922.1:48164-48866 GCF_001263595.1 Phalaenopsis equestris
GAAAAAGCTTCCTGAAAAATTAAGAGATCCAGGTAGTTTCACTATACCGTGTGCTATCAGTGAAAGATTTTATGGAAGAGTTTTATGTGATTTGAGAGCCAGCATTAATCTTATGCCTCTATTAATTTTCAAAAGATTATTATTAAGAGAAGTCTCACCTACTTCTGTAACTCTTCAGTTAGCAGATCATTCAGTTACTTATCCTAAGGGAGTTATAGAAGATGTGTTAGTAAAAGTTGATAAATTTATCTTTCCTGTGGATTTTATTGTTTTAGATATGGAGGAAGACAAAGAAATACCTATAATTTTAGGGAGACCTTTTTTAGCAACTAGAGAGCTATGATAGATGTTCAGAGGGGGGAATTAACTGTGAGAGTTAACAATTAAAAAGTGACTTTTAACATTGCAAAATTATGAAATACCCTGCAGTTGAAAGAGATAATGAATGTTTTCACATGGAAATTAGTGAACATCTATTGATGAACATTTTAAGAAACATTTTGAAGAGAAAGAACAATTTGAAGAGAGTGATGAAATTACTTTGGGCGAAGTGGAAAATGAAGAATTAGATTATGTTCAAGAAAGATCTGAGATGCTGGATATTACAGAAAATGTGATAAGAATCTAGTTCCATCAATTATAAAACCACCTGAACTTGAGTTGAAAATATTGCCTAGCCACTTGAAGTATGTGTTTCTGGGA
>NW_018250922.1:49343-51275 GCF_001263595.1 Phalaenopsis equestris
TTTTTTTGTTTTTAATATGGATATACCGGTTACCATCAAATTCTTATTGCTTCTGAGGATCAAGAAAAGACAATATTTACTAGTCTTTTTGGAACTTTTGCTTTTCGAAGAATGCCTTTTGGATTATGTAATGCACCTGCAACATTCCAGAGATGTATGATGTCTATATTTAGTAAGTAAATTGATGATGGATTGGAAGTATTTATGGATGATTTCTCTGTATTTAGAGCATCATTTGACGCATGCTTAAATTATCTTGAAAAAGTTTTGGAGTTATGTGAAAAAATTAATTTGGTTCTGAATTGAGAGAAATGTCAGTTATGGTTGCAGGAGGAATTGTGTTAGGGCATAAAATTTTGAAAGATGGTGTGGAAGCAGACCTTGTAAAAATTCAAGTTATATCTAAACAACACCTCCTTCCAATGAAAGAAAGGTTAGGAGTTTTCTTGGACATGTTGGTTTTTACAGGAGTTTTATTAAAGATTTTTCAAAAATTACTAAACCTCTATGCCAACTTCTAGAATAGGACAAGAAATTTGAATTTACTGAAAACTGTTTAAATGCCTTTGAGTTATTAAAGGAAAAACTAATCACAACCCCCATTACAGTTTCACCTAACTGGGAGAAACTATTTGAACTGATGTGTGATGTTAATGATTATGCTATTAGAGTTGTCCTTGGACAAAGGTATGAAAAGATTTTTAAAGTTATATACTACGCTAGTAAAACTCATAATGATGCTCAAATTAACTATATTGTTATTGAAAAAGAGTTACTGGCCATTGTGTATGTTTTAGACAAATTTAGATCTTATTTAATTGAAGCTAAATGTGTTGTGCACACTGATCACTCTACTATTAAATATCTAATGCAAAAGAAGGATGCCAAACCAAGGTTGATTAGATGGATATTTTTTATGCAAGAATTTGATCTTGTGATTATTGATAGGAAGGGAACTGATAATCAAATTGCTGATCATTTGTCAAGATTAGAAAATCATGAATTATCTGACACCGACAATGAAATTATAAACAGTTTCCGTGATGAACAACTTTATAATATTAATGAGTGGAAAATACAATGGTATGCGGATATTGATAATTATATTATAAGTGATATTTTTCCACCTATGCTGACACTGCAACAAAAAAGGAAATTCATTCATGATGCAAAAGCATATTTTTGGGATGAGCCTTATTTATATAAACAATGTAAGGATCTAATTATGAGAAGATGTGTACCTTATGAAGAAACTGAGCTAATCATTCAGAAATGTCAAGATTCTAAATTTAGAGGATATTTTAGGATTGATAAAACTGCTTATAAACTTTTACAAGCTGAATTTTATTGGGCTACTATCTTTAGATATGTTTATAGATACATAAAAACTTGTGATTGATGTCAACTAGTAGGCAATATATCTAGAAGAAATGAAATGCCTCTGAATTTCAAGTTAGAAGTGGAGATCTTTGATGTTTGGGGATTAGAATTTATGGGACCATTTATTCCTTCATTTGGGAACTTATATATATTAATTGCAGTAGACTACGTTTCTAAGTGGATTGAAGCACAAGCTTTACCTCACTGTGATGCTAATAGTGTTTGAAGATTTTTAATAAAAAATATCTAACGGAGGATCCCATTTTAAGAATAAATACATTCAGAGATTGGCAGAAAAATTTATTATTATTCATAGAATCTCTACTGTCTATCATCCTCAAACCAGTGGGTTAGCTGAAGTTTCTAATAGAGAAAATAAACAAATACTTAAAAAGATTGTAAACTCAATAGAGTAGATTGGTCCACTAGACTGGATACCGCATTATGGGCTTACAGAACTGCTTATAAAACTCCTATTGGAATGACTCCTTACAGACTGATTTTTGGAAAGACTTGTCACTTACCAGTAGAATTGGAGCATAAAGCATATTG
>NW_018250922.1:51618-53655 GCF_001263595.1 Phalaenopsis equestris
TGAGGGTAAAAGACCAAATTTTAAAGAGGTTTTAATGATCAGTCAACCTGAATAACACCTAAATAGGTCGGGCTGACGACGTTAAACCAAACACTTTATGGGAGGCAACCCGTAGTTATCTTTACTTTTACTGCGATTATAGTACCTTTTATTTGAAATTATTGTTAGTCTGTAGTAGTATTAAGCTCTGTTACTCTTATTTACCCTTGAATCATCATAAAAATTGGATCCATAAAGAAAAATTGGAACGCATTCGGACCAGAGCAAAACTGTGCAATTTTTGCCTTGGGCGCCGACGGCGCCATAGACGCCACTGACGGCTGGTTTTTCCTGAGAGTCTGGGCAAAATAAATACAGAGGCCCGCTGACGGTACCCTTGACCCCGTCGACAGTGAGACCGGCGAGATGGCGATTTCTGGAATTTGAATGGCGGTTTTTGGCTGTTTTTGGGTGGGAGTTACCCTTTTAAACTCCCAAATTTGATTCCTAAATCATAGTCATGTCATTTACCAATATTTAAAGGACGAAACTGAAGACTGGGAAATGAGAGAAAATGGGTATGTTAGTTTTTCTGCGACACTCCTAAATCCCGTTTTAAAACATTGGCGCTTTTTCATTTCTGCTAAACTGTTACCGATAATGAAGATCAGTAAAGTTTCTCAAGAAAGTGCTATTCTGAATTACTGCACCCAAATGGGACTGTCGATCGATTATGGGACAATAATTGTGAAGTCATTTTTGGGCCTGATCGTTCATGGATCAGCTTATGGGCTTGGACACCCTTCAATTGCAGTCAGTTCCAAGTGTCCTACGAAAATTGGGAAAAGGTATTTCTACCTTGGAAGCCTTTGGACCCAACTGAGAGATTCCCAGATTTTGAAGATGAAAATGACATGACTATGATAGTAGATCAAGCATCTCAGAATTCATTGTACCCTTAGTTCCTGACAACTGACAAGACTGGCGATTTTACGTAGAATCAAGAAATTGGAGAATGAGGTACAAAATGTCATGAATGCGATTAATAATATCTCTGATTTCTTCGATCATTTAGACTAGAGGATGAAAGAACATTTTGAGCACTCTGGACATTTAGAAGATAGTTTGATACGGTTGATGAGGAGGATGAAATTAATAGAAGAGGATTCTACTGGAGAATTTTCATATTGACCCTTCTACAAACTCTTCGTTCATGTGCAATCAATGAGTGATCTCAGAGGAGAATCTAGTACTAAATCTGATGAATAGTAGATTTATATTACTACATGTCTATCTATGTATTTAGTTTGATTTAAACTTTGCTTTTCCTTTGCTTTAGAATTATGCTTTTAGATCTCTGTATAGTTGAGACTAAGCATAGGATGTTTTGTTTTCAGCATTTTGAGTGTTTTGGCTTGGATTGCGACGCTAAATTAATGTATTGAGGTTGAGTAAATACCAAACTTAGGGGTGTTATGTAACGTATATTGTACCCCTTGGAATTTATATATGAATGTGATGTTTCATGTTGTGAAAGTTTATTTGTGATAAGTACATCATTTAATCACTTAAAATTATGTATGTAATGATTGAATGGATGTCGTTGAGGCTTGAAATTGATCAAAATCGCAAAAATCTTAAAATTGAACCAAATCAATAGAGCCCGCCGACGGCGCCCTCGACACCGCCGACGGCGGACTTTTCCTGAGACTTAGGATGTAATTTCAATAGAGCTCGCTGACGGCGTCGCAGACTCCGTTCCGCCACTATTCATCCTTCCCTTCCTTCTAAAAATGCAATTTTCGACCAAGGGCTTGAGAGATCTTGGATTTGGATTTCAAGGCTCTTGGGGCAATTTCAAGGATTTTTGACACCGGGTTTGATCATCTTTAGGTAAGAGCTTCACTCCAAACAAAAAATATTTGATTTTCACCATGGATTTCTTCCACATTGAGGAGATCCAAAAATTTTGAGAATGTGAAGAAAATATTAGGAAGAAATTCATGGAATTTAGTGTTGAACTAATAGAATTACTTTTAGAAGCCATTATTTGCATAT
>NW_018250922.1:53727-54381 GCF_001263595.1 Phalaenopsis equestris
TGGTTCGATGAGTCTCGCTTCATCAATGCAAAGGCTCAATCAAGATTTACTTCTGTATTTGAAGGAAAGGAGTGTATATAAGATCGAGTTTTTGAAAGTCCGGGAGGAGAAATTGAACGAGTTATTATCGAGTGGAGGTGGGAAAACTTTTGTTACACCACCAGTAAGGCCGTTGCAAATATTGTGAAGGAATTCTATGCCAACGTATTCTATTCTGAAGATGCAATCATTCAAGTGCGGGGATTTTCTATTGAATTTAGTGTCGCCCGCATTAACTCCTTTTACGAAGTCCCAGACTCTTATAGCTGTCGTTATGAAACCTTCAGTACGATGGAAAGCCCCCTGAATGATGTGATCAACTTTCTCACTGATGGGAAAGGAACGTGGAAGATTAAACAACGAGAACGAGTAAATTTTTCTACTTCCATGTTGAATGTCATCTCTAAGGCGTGGCACAATTTTATTTCCTCTACTATGTTACCAACTTATCACCATAGTGAGGTAACTAGAGATAGAGCTATTCTGAATTTATGTATTCAGAATAACAAAAATATAAATGTGGGGAGAATTATTTTTAAGAATATATTGACCACGGCAAGGAGTGAAACAAGTGGAGGGCTAGGACATCCTGGCCTTATTTATGCACTTTGCCAA
>NW_018250922.1:57167-64983 GCF_001263595.1 Phalaenopsis equestris
AATTGGAGATTTTAGAGTGACAGACTAAAATCACCAATTTGATCTTATTGTTTGGGTGCTGAAGTGTAGATGTTAGCCATCAGGCGAGGGAAACGTGAGAGCTTCAAAGTGAGAGCCGGTATCCTCCCAGCCTAGCCGCAGATTCAGTAAACAAGCGTAGGATTAGTCAATGTTCTTTATGCCTAGACCAAAGGGTAAGGAATATGTATGCTCCTATTTGGCACAATTCAAATTGAACTGATTCAGTTTATTCATTCACTATAATTTCTTGACAAGGAAAAGGATGCTTTCTTATATATTGAATATCACATTAAAAACCTCATTAGCATAATTAGTTATTTAAGAGTTATTAAGAAAATTACATATTTATTTATTGTTTATTAGTGATAGATAAGCAAATTGAACTTCGTTGTTGTGATTAAAGTATTGCTTTTCTAAAATCTTGGTTCGTATTTTTAATCTTACTCCCTGTGAGATCGATATCTAGGACTCCAATAGAGCCCTATATTACTTGAGTGATACGTATACTTGTGTTGATAAGTGTGATTTTACAATTATTGAATATTTATTACATCCATATTTATCGAATCTATAACTGTTATTAAGTTTTGGTACAGTTGCTGAGGAATTAATTCTTTTAGCAGCAGTATTAAATGCTTATTATTTTAAGCATATATAAAGACGCGGTCAGCTACTCTTTAGGATTTACCCTTTCAAAGGGCCATTGAAAATTGTTGGTAGCCATCTCTTCTATTAACGAATAAGCCTCATCAAAAGTTTTTGACATTAAAGAACCACCAACCGTAGTATCTAAGAGATCCCACTAATCCATTGTAAAAAGTTTGAATTATCAACCAATCTGGTAACGAATGATGTGGTCACTTCCTAAGAAGATCTTTAAATCTCTCTTAAGCTTTATATATCGACTCTCCATCAATCTGACAAAATGATGTTATATCATTTTGTCAGATTAGCAGTTTTGGATGGAGGGAAATATTTGGATAGAAATTACTGTGAAAGTTCTCCACAAGTTCTAATAGATCTTGATGCTAACAAATTTAACCACATCTTAGCCTTATCCCTAAGTGAAAAAGGAAAAAGTCTAAGTCTAAGAGCATCGTTCGAAACTCTGTCATATTTAAAGGTAGCACAAAGTTCTAAAAAACTAGCGAGGTGTAAATTAGGATCTTCATTTGGTGTACCTCCGAATTGATTGTTTTGTACCATTTGGATAATAGAGCTCAAATGAATAAATGAATTAGCAGCTACATCAGATTTTTAGATAGATAAGTGAATTTCATCTGCGCTAGGATTTGCATAATCTCGTAGAGGTCTAGGTTGATGTTCATTTTCTATTCCTTAATTTTTCACATTGTTTTCCATTGTGTTAGGATTTTTAGGTTCTTTTTTTAGTTTTATAATTCTCCTAACAGTGCGTTTTAATTCTGAATCGTAGGGTATAAGATTTTCAGGTCCAAATTTACGCATATAGAAATAATCATTACACAGAAAAACAGTTAACTAAATATGAAAATAAGTTGCAATTCAAGTAAAAGTTTTTAAATAGTCCTAATTTGTTCGTTACTCTAATTATGATTTTTTTAAAATCTAATTTTTACTCCCCGACAACGGCGCCAAAAAATTGACAGCGACTTTATATATGCTTAAGAATACAAGAATTTAATACTGCTGTTAGAAGATTTAAATCCCCGGTAACGGCTCCAAAAACTTGATAATGGCTATAGATTTGATAAAGATGTGTATAAAACATTTAATAGTTGCAAACTCACACTTATCAATGCAAGAATATATATCGCTCAAGTAATACAGAGCTCTAATAGAGTCCTGGATATCGATCCCACAGGGAGTATTATTAGAGGCTACGAACAAGGATTTAAAAAATCAATACTTAATCACAACAATATAGTTCAAATTGCATATTTATTACTAATAGGCAATTGAAATAAAAATGTAATTTTAATAAACTCGTAATTAACTAATTCTACTAATAAAGTTTCGAATGTGAAGTTCAATATATAAGAAAGCATCCTTCTCTTTATCAAGAAATTTAAGTGAATGGATAAATTGAATCAGTTCAAATTGTATTGTGCCAAATAGGAGCATACATATTCTTTACCCTTTTGACCAGGAATAAAGAACATTAATTAATCCTATGCTTGGTTACTGAATCTGCGGCTAGGCTGGGAGGATATCATCTCTCACTTCAGAGCTCCCACATTCCTCTCGCCTAAGGGATAACATCTACACTTCAGCACCCAAACAATAGGACTGAATTGAGGATTTTAGTCTGTCACTCTAAAATTTCCTATTCTACGCTCGATAATTTTTATTTACCTATTTATTTGCACCCAACTTTCAAGGACTTTGACCTCCCTAAATCTTGGATGTAATCTTCAGTTTAGTTGTAAAACTCAATATATTTTAACAAATCAATTGGCCAGATTAAAAGTAAATTAAGATTGAAGTGAAAAGATCATCACAACTTCTTTAACATTCTCATGACACAACCAATTCAAATCACCATTTCACAAAATCTCAAGACAAGGAGAAAGACAGAGAAAACTACTCAAAACTCATGGAGAAAATACGACAAAACTTAAAATTTATATATAAAAGCAAAGTCATACAAACTTCAATAAGTCAATACAACTTATCTCTAATTCCTCCCCAAGCAAACTCCTCGAAGTTCCTCTAAATCTCTTCCTTTCTTTACAGCACACAGAATTCTCCTTCGAAGCGGCAAGGAGGAAGAAATCTCTCACTTTCTTTTCACCTTACAATCTCTCAAAGAATTCCTCACAATACTAACCACTCTCTACACTCTAATGGGCTCCACAAACAATAAAGACTCAGTGGAAACCACCTTTTTTGGCCTCCAAATGTTTCTTTTAAAGTTGTAGAAGAGTTTTCAAGAGCTGCCTAAGCGTCCCTTCAAAAATCGTCCACATTCAATGCATCTATTGAGAGAACCGCCGACGTGCTTGTCATCGGCGGCCTCGATCGCACCGTCGCCGGCCTTCTAGAATACTTAATTCTAGACTCTCAAGAAAAACTCATCGTCAGCGGCGTCAAGCTCGCCGTCGGCGCCCAAGATCAAATCTTCATATTTTGGTCATTTTTACTCCAACTTCGCTTCTTTTTGCTTCTTTTTGCTCCAATGACCATAATTCAACATACCTGCAACAAAATATCAAAAATACCTTTTTTTAATGTGCAATATCATCAATGTGCAATATCATCAAAATCAGTGGTGCAATATCATCAAAATCAGTGTAAAATAAGTATGAAAATCTCAACATATTTTCCTTTGGTCAATACTCATAGTAGAAAAGTCTTTTAGGAGAGTTTGCAGAATAGGCAGAGACCATTGATCTCCATCCCAACAGTCAGCCACTTTTAATTGAGGGTTCAAGTCTGTAGTTTTAGCTTTCAACATCCCTTTAAGACACCAACTGTCTAACCATAAATGAACATTCCCTCTGTCTATATCCCATAGAAATAGATTTTCAGCCATGCTTCTTATTTTTCAGCATATGAGTTCACAATCCTGAATCACCCAAATTTCTGGTGACTAGATTGGAGTGGATGTCCCTACAATATTTCCATTGCATATATTTAGCCCATAGTGAAGATTGTTGCATAAATTTAATCCAAATTTTACATATATTAACTTGTTGTAGCTGTTTTAGTCCCTTGAAGCCAATGTCCCCAGCAAGAATAGGTTGAGCCAGCTTTTGCCAACTAGCCCAATGAAATTGTTCCCTCTGACCGGACCATAAGAAACTATTGAAGACCCTTTCCATCTGAATTTGTGTGCTTTTCATTATGGCCATCGTCTGTAGGATGTAAGAAGGGAAGGTGGTGAGAATATTGTTAAGCAAAGTGATTCTTCCTCCATTAGAAAGAAATGAGTGTGTCCAATAAGAAACTTGGTCAGATATTTTTCCCAAGAGCTCCTCAAACTGAATAAGTTTAGATCTACCTTTGATGAGGGTAACCCCAAGATACTTTAGATTAAGGGGGGATTCAGAAAAGCCAGTGAATTGAAGGATCCTATCCTTTATGTTGAGTGAGTTGTTTACTAAACAGAAGATTACATTTGCCAGGATTAAAGTGCATACCATAATGCTGTTAGAAAATATGTAGGCACTTGGATAATTTTTTAAGTGCATTTTTGTTAGCTTTAGAGAATACCATTATATCATCAGCATAAACCAAATGGGAGATTTCCAAGTTAGATTT
This sequence comes from Phalaenopsis equestris, assembly GCF_001263595.1. NCBI lineage: Eukaryota > Viridiplantae > Streptophyta > Magnoliopsida > Asparagales > Orchidaceae > Phalaenopsis > Phalaenopsis equestris. Next base: position 61,431 of record NW_018250922.1, read on the forward strand.
ATGATGATACATGGAACAAGAGTTGGGGAGTAGACATTGATTCAGTATTCTAGACAAGTAATCCATAACAAGAAGAAAAATGGTGAGGGATAGAGGATCCCCTTGTTGCAGACCTCTAGTGGTAGTTAAATTACCCCAAGATTTTCCATTGATGAGGATTGAATGAACATTGTTCTTCAGTCATCTGAAAATGAGCTTACAGAGTTCTCTAGAGAAATCCCTTGCAGCAATAAATTCTAATATAAACTCCCAGCAAATAGTATCACATGTTTTTCTGAGATCCAGTTTATAAATTAGATTTCCACCTCTACAAGGCTTGTCCAAATCAAGCAAGATTTCTTGTTCCAGGAGTACAGTATCAGCTATTGATAAGCCCTTGACAAAAGCTATCTGATTAGGACTGAGGAGTATATCTAGATGGGGTTGAAGTCTAGCCACAATGACCTTGTTGATAATCTTGTTGACCAGTGAGATTAAGCTGTTAGGCCTGAATTGGTTCCAGTCTCTTTTTTTAGATTGTTTAGGTATCAGCACCATAGAGGAAGCATAAAAGTAATGTGGGAGGTTAGAGCCTTGAAAGAAGCGTTGGATAACATGAATTATATCAACTTTAATAATCCCCCATCCTTTTTTATAAAAGTCAGCAATGAAGCTATCTGGGCCTGCTATCTTGGAGCTGTCAATAGAATTTACTGCTTCCCATATTTCATTTTCTTCAGGAGGGTCAATCAATGAAAGATTTCTGGTGTATAGGAGAACCTTACTGAACATGTTGGTATCAATAGGCAGTCTGTCAGATGTGGGCTGTGATAACAACTGGTTGAAGAATGAAACTGCATCCCAAGAAATATCCTTATTATCATGGATCCACTCTCCAGCAGAATTGTGTATGCCATGGATGTCATTACATTTCCTTTTTTAATTTATGTAAGGATGGTAGAATTTGGTAATTTTATCCCCATCTTTAAATTTGTTAAAAGCATCTTTTTGAAAAGGATAAAGTTTTTGCCACTCAATGGCATTAAGCAGTCTCTTCTGTGCAGTAGTTAAAGAGTTTTCAACATCCTCATTATCCAGCAAGGCCAATTCAAGTGCCTTCATCTCTCTTTCAGCAGAATCCACAGTTGAGAAATCATCCCCAAAAGTTCTCCAATCCAGGATCTGAGAGCAGAACTCACCTTTAAATGTAGGAACCACAGCTTAATCAAAGGGTTACATGTTGGATACCACACTAGTTAGCAGCAACACATTCTAAGATGGAGGGGTGTTCATACCACATGTCAAGGTATCTAAAAGGAGGTGACTTAGGGGGGGTGCAGGGGGCGACAATGGCAATGAGAAGGGGTTTGTGGTCAAACTAGCTAAACTCAAATGGGTAACTGAAGTGTGAAGAAAATTTTGAAACCAAGGTCATTCACCAAGAATCTATCCAGCCTTTCCCAAATTCTTCCTCTCTTCCAAGTAAAGTTAGGGCCAAAGAACCCCAAATCAAAAAAACCAGCCATCTGTATGTTATCATAGAAAGAATTGATCCTTGAAAGATTAGGAGCTTTTCCACTAGTCTTTTCAGATGAAGAGGCAATGCAATTAAAATCTCCTCGCACCAGCTAGCTAGAAGACATATTAGAACTAATTGAATGAAGGGCAAACCAGAGCTCTACTCAATCAACCTTGTTGAAACCAACATATACAAAAATCATAAAACCAGAGTTACCACTCATAAGGAAAGAGAGATGAACATATTGAGGATTATCTATAAAAACACACCAATGGATTTCTTCTCTGCAAAAAATCCAAATTTTTTGTTGATACTAAAAAAATGGGAAAAACCAGTAAACTTTCTAATCATTTTTTAGGGTATTTGAGAACCATAGGTTCCAAAATTGCAATGCACCAAAGTTTATGTTTTCTATTTAAATGAAGTAGTCTTTTAACAGAAAGGGGATTAGTAATTCCCCTAATATTCTAGCATAGAAAGTTTACCAAGATGAGAAAGTTGGGATCTAGATCACACTCTCCCTCTTCTAGTCCTAGAGGGAGAGCCCCCCTTAGAGGGGCTAGCAACCACTGAGGAAGAATTATCTTTTAATCTCTGAAGTTCTGAGCCTGTCTTTTTCTCTTTTTCATTGATTTTTGTATTTGTGAATCAATCTCCATTCCTTGGTTCATCTCAATTAGTAATCCAGGGTTGGGTGCCATAGGTTCAGGGTTTGTGAGGGAAGGAGTACAAGCTGCCCCATAGAAATACCTAATTCAACAGGTTCTATAGCTTCAAGATTTTTAAGGGGAGGAGGGCAAGATAACCCCACAGGAATACCCACGTCCACAGGTGTAATGACTGATGGAGTAGGCTCAGACTGAACATTAAGAGGAGAGAGTTGTTCCACAGTGTGACCAGTGTCCACTCCATCCTTTCTTCTATTCTCTAAAGTTTCAGCAGCATTAGTAAGTATTACAAGCTCTAAGATTTGGCCTGGAGGTTATTTCTTAGAAGGAGAACGGGTTCTATAACATATGTCCCCTGTATGACCAAACATTCTACAGTAGGGGCAGTAATAAGGCATTTTCTCCATTATAATTTTTTGTCAAATCCCATCATCAGTTGAGCCCAGCCAAATATCCTCGACATCAGGTAGAGTAATGTCTCTCTTAACTAAAATTCTTGTCACTGATGGCCTGGAGAAATTGAAAGTGGGGACATCCATTTTCAGTGTTCTTCCCAGAGCAAAGCCAATATTAAACAGGACTTTGGGATTGAAGAAGTGCAAAGGTAAACCAGGCAGCTTGAGCCAAATAGGAACAATAGGAGGTTCCTTGCTGAGATCAAACTGAAGGGTCCATTTAATAATCTTCATTGCAGCCCTTCCATTTGAACAACTTGTTTAGCAAACAATCTTCCATATTCCTCAAGTGCTAGTTTAATCATAATATGACAGCCATCAACATACCCCACCTTCCAAGCCACTGTGAAGGGAAATCCCTCAAAAAATATTCTCACAATATCCATCTTGGGATGACCAAGTTAGAATTTTCCAATCAGAATGAATTTGCAATCTGCCTTAAGTGTATTAAGATCCTCCTCCTTCTAGTAAATAGCAGGTTTGCAATCTTTAACACTCAGGGGGTTGATGAGAGAACAAGTTACTTTACCCAATGTCGCATCATGAAAACCCTGAGGGGAAACCAGCAAGTCAGCATTTTGAATGGTTTCCTCCCCTTTGCCCACCACACCCGCATAGGTGGCTTTAGTCCATTGCGCATTAATGACTACATCAATCGATGTATGGTCTACCATATAAATAAGCAGACAAAAACTCACAAGAATGACAAGATTAACTGCCCTCACTGAAGCTAAAACAGAACCCCAAGTAGTGGAACAATAACCAAGTCTTTTAAAAACTGAAGAGCCCGGAAAGCAGGCAAACGCAAACCAAATCAGTAACCCAGAGAAAGGGCCACCAGGCAAAGTTCAGAGGAGCTTCTCCACCACTAGCCACCAATCCCAACCTCTCCAAATAGTCATCTTCCCAAGAGAAACCCTAGCAGAGCCCCT
>NW_018250922.1:65036-65676 GCF_001263595.1 Phalaenopsis equestris
ATTGTAAATATATTAGAGAAATAAATAAATAAATATATATATATATATATATATATATATATATATAGGTCTTTTTGAGCAAGAAGGATCTTTTCGAGCAAGAAGGATCCACATTCGAAGACGAACCACAAGCAACCAACCATAGGGTCGGCCACTCAGTCGGCTACCTCTTGTCGGCCGCCTACCAGACAAGTCGCCTTTACTGGTCGACCAACTAGGGTCGACCACCTCTTGCCTATTGACCACCTTTGAGTAGAAAGACAACTACGGTTGACCACTCGATTTGAGCGAAGAAGGATCTAGACTAAATTATTCCTCATTGCCTCCTCTTTCTAACAGGGGCATACATGCAATGTCCTCCCTCTTTTCTCTCTATAAATAGAGAACCCCTTGAATATATAAAAGGTCCCTTTAAGCTCTCTCTCCCCTCATGTAGGAAGTTTGCTCTTATTCTCCCTCGCTTTTAACCTCACTTTAGTGGAATAAAAGGAACCACCGAGCCTGGTGACCACCTCTCTTTTGTCTCCCGACGGGGCAACCTCTCTCTTTCTTTGTGTATCTTTTTCCATAGAAATCTGGCTCTATTTTTTTAGCACAGTCCAATGGACATATTTGAATTCAACAATATATATATATTTCC
>NW_018250922.1:65873-80173 GCF_001263595.1 Phalaenopsis equestris
TATATATATATATAATGTACGTATGTATATGTATGTACATTTGTACACACGTATATGTATATATAAAAACATAAATATTAACTTCTCTCAAGTAAAAATTATCTTTTGATGCACAGGTTTGGATATAATTCGTATATTACAGCGTTAACATAAAAATTTTAAAAATTTGATGTTAGATATGTATATTAACAAGAAAAATTATGTGAAATGTGCCCCACACCAAATATTCACACAACAAAATCTTAATGAAAACCGATGCCATAAGTTCAAATGATAATCAGTGTTCATTATAAGCGCTTGAACTCGGTTTGTTCATAGTGGTTTCTTCTTTGGCATGCAACACCAAACAGCCATCAGTACAGGTGTAGCTTTGAACCAAAAGGTAGTCAAAGGCAACATGCTTTGCATTTGCCAGGAAAGCTTACTCTTAGACTGTCATTGCGTTCGATTTAAATACAATTTGGGCACCATTCAATACGGGCGAATATATATATATATATATATATAATTGGTATTTGACAGAGACCATTGGTATTTGATAGAAACTCAAATACTGATTCCTTATGTGCTAGGCCAAATGTTGAGAGCCCGCGCTATGTGCTAATATTCGAGGACCGCCATGCCACTAGGATTTGAACCTTTAACCTGAGGGGACGACTTACAGAGAACCCCGCCAACACACAGGCCAAGGCATGCGCATATATATATATATATATATACGTGCTCTATTAAAAACAATAATCTATCTATCTATATATATATATATATATATATATATATAGTTTTAATAATAAGTGTAGAAAGCGTAGTATAAGGATATCGAGAAGAAAGACTATAACAATGACCAAAATGAAACTAGCAGTAAATGTTAAAACCATACACCATGATTAAAAGCAAACAATGTTTTCCAGATGAGAAAAAAGACTCGTTAACAAATGCATTACATGAGTGTACATTAAGACCAGATGACTCAAAATTCCAAGCAAAAAAATACAATAACACATAAATCTAATGGAAAAACTTGTTCAAACTCACAAGCCTGGGATGGATTTAGCTCGGATGTACTCCTTGAGAAGAGCTTTTTCTTCGTCTATTTTCTTTTTTTCTGATGCATTTTGAGGCTTTAGTTTCCTCTTCTCTTCCAATACCCACTTGAAGAGCTCCCGTTGCTCCTGCTCAGGAATGGGAGGGAGGACCTTTATGGGTACAGCACTTTCAGGTTTTGTCTGCTCAGAAACTGTAACATTTGCAGTTGCAGCTGGAGCAGATGCAACTTCCCCATTCTTCTGATCATTCTGATTTTCTTCTTTCTTTGAAGTCCGTAGAAGTACATAAACTGCAAATCAGAAGAATATTAAATGAAAGGATGCAAGTCCTCTATATTTAACATAACTGCGGAGCTGCAGTTGAGGCATTCCAATCACTCAACCTTTCTGTCGATAGCCCTGGAATTGAATCTGGCTACAGTTTATGGAATAGGGACACCTCCATACATAACCACATAATTCTTATGTATTTACATATCTAAACTTTCACATTTCCATACATAATACTCTAATCTTTAATATCACACAAAAAATACCACTATTACTAACTTTTTATAAGTGGAGTACACCTTTTCATGCATAAGTTTATGACACCAAAGTGTTATAATGTAAATATCAAATTTTAGGTGTTAGATATGTAAATACAACTGAATTGTGGTATTTATGTAAATTTCCCTTTGGAATACATAAACTGCAACCATGCAATTACGATGATAACTATAAGGAATTTGCAACCACAATTGAAAAGAAAATGTCTGGCAACTTACATGGCATATAACTACAGCATATAAATTAGTAGAAAACAGTGGAATGGAATTCACATAGAAGAAAATAACAGCATAATCATATCCATAAACGTGAGATGTAGCAGAAGTATGCATTGTAGTTGAAAGTCCGCCTATCATCAGAAATGAATAAAAATCATTCATCTACATATGGTGCATGCAAAATATTTGTAAGATGCTAAGAGCGAAGTCATATTAAAGCAGGGCATAGGTTTGTGTCATAAAAAGTATCATATACACAATTTCATTCAACGCTTGTTTAGTAGAAGCACTAGTCATTTGCAATAAACAAAGTTTCTAAGGGGCCATTTGGGATCACTTTTGTTTTCGTTTTTTTTTAAATGTTTTGATTTGAAATAAACATATTTGGTTATTTGATTAAAGTATGATTGTTTTTAAAAATAATAAAAAGTTTAAAAAGTTATTTTGAGCGTTTTCAAATACATGCTATTTTGTTTTATAAGAAAAATAATAAAATGGTAAAAAACATACTAAATAAATAATTTAAAAAAAAAATAAAAAAATAAAAAATAAAATTGATCCCAAACAAGGCCCCAAATAACTGTTTGGGATCACTCTATTTAGCTACGCAAGGTAAAGCACTAAAGTTGCTTGAAATAGGAGCAATGAAAAAAAAATCATAAATCCAACATCAAACTATTGGCGTTTGCGGTGATCTAGGAATCAAAATATTCGCCTCTCCAAGGGCAGCCCAATATCACAAACAGATCGTGAAAGAGAGTTCTAAAAGTCACAGTAACTCCAAAAATTATTGAGATAAAAAATGGGACAAACAGAAACAACGATGATAATTTGCCATTTTTCTAGCAAAATATTCCCCTTGGCAGTATAAACTTGTAGCCAAACCATGAATTTATCACCTATAGAGGTCACAAAAACTTATAGAAACAAAAACATAAGGGAGCAAACAATATGAAATCCTGCAAGTGACATCACAATCCAATGTTGAGTTGTAATTTTCAACAGCGATAGGGTGTTAGGGGACCTATTCACCAGCTCATTAGTCAGTTAGGTGAGTGACTTTCTCTGGGTCACACATGAAGCACCAAAGAAAAGAGAAGAGGATTGGTTGATGACTTGAATGAGCCACAAGCCAATCAAGGGCCTAAACATGCATCGATTTCGATGTTCTTGGTATTGTGGAATCATTGTAACAAGGCAATTGTTTTGATTATAAATTTGTTAGAATCAAAGCTTTCATCCTTTGATTTTTCTATGTTTCCAACTCCCAAATTTGAGCATTTTGAGATGCTTTTTTTTTTTTTTTTGCATTTAAAATCATGATTGATTAGAAGGAATTTCACAATATCAACAAGGATGATGCTAAGGAAAAGAGTGTCAAGGTCACAATAGAAGCCATGAGGGACCGCTGATAACATCTCATTGAAAATCTCTTGCAATCATACAATAAAATATAAGAATGCTGTAAATAATAATTTAGTGTACATATATATATATATATATATATATATATAATTAGTAAACAAAGATGACAAATAAACTCCAACTGTTTTTCTATTATACAATTATAAGTGGGTACAGATAGCATCTCGTTGAAAATCACTTGCAATCATACAAGAAAATATCAGAGTGATATAGCAGCGCCACTGTATCTATTAAATTAATAATTTAATATACTTATATATATAATTTGTAAACAAAGATCATTGATAAAAAAACTTTCAACTGTTTTTCTACTATACATTTATAAGTGGGTTACTGGTTTTTCAATGTGTTCATCGTGAGAGGTATATGAAGTGGAACAATTCAAGTAGAATTTTTTTTTAGATTTCTCCTTGAAGCAAGAAAATAATGTGATACTTATGAGTTTTATCATAATGAGCTGAGTGTGTTCTTCTTTAGACATGGAATTTACAACAATTTGATCATTATGGCATTCAATGCAGAAAAACCTTTTAAAATTGACGAGCTTAAAATAAAATAAACAAGTTGTTATAACATGAAAGAGATAAGAAATTTGTGTAATTCATTGCATGAGAGAAAGAGAAAACAAATATGACCTATTATTATTTTTGCCAACAAGCATGATGCGTTCAACTATTATGGAAGTTGAAAAGGAATACAAAGAAGTGTTAGCTTAACGTGATGCAGTAGCATAGTTTAAATTTCGTCAAGCTTGTGGTCATTAGACAATGAAAAATGCTCAAAGCTGTTGATAAGCGAATCATACAGTTGCATAAGTTATTCAAAGCCTATTGTTTTAAAATTACTCAATTTTTCAATGCATATTAATAAAAAATTACAAAGTAAATCCATGTATCAAAGGCACTATTTGAGAGATGTTTCATTTAGGAGAATCATCAGTAATAAAAAAAAATTGTCTGATAGTGATAAAAATATATGATGAAAAAGTGTTTGTAGCAAAATCACCATATTTTTCTATGAATAATAATTTTTTTTCAAAAAAAAACACTTATCCCTAACCTCTATAAATATAACTGATATTTTGTCTTTAAATTTGTTTAGGATGAGCAAGGTTTGATTTGCTTCAAAACAGAACAAAGTTTAGAATCAAACCAAACTAATCATAAAAATATAGAAATTAAAATTAAAAGGATCAAATGTGAAACTAAACGGAATTAATTTGGTTTTCAATTATGTGTTACAAATAATAATAATAATAATAATGATTGATTAGGTTCAAACTTTAAACTAAAACATTAGTTATCATGTTACTTCCACAAGTGAAGGGTAGAATAATTGAAAAAATGAGTTGAAGCTAACGTGGCAAAAAGTAAACTAAAACACAGTAGAAAAGGGGAAAAAATGAAGAGAGCACTTGAGATAAACAGTTGATGGAAATCACAAAGCCTCATAAAACGAACTGTTCGGGTTGAAATGATGGAGTTTTCCCTGAACTAGATCTTATTTATTAGAGCCCTTTTATTGTTTACATCAAAAGCTTCTTAAAAAATTTAGGTATTTTATCTAGCAAACCCATGCACCTCTTCTTAATTGAAAATCAAAACACCACTTCATTTGTTATCTTGTTACTTCCACAAGTGAAGGATAGCATAATTGAAAATCAATAGTAGGATGATCTTCAGACCTCATTTTCTTTCCTAAAACAATATAAACAAAAACATTTGGATGGACAGGAAAACATTTTTTCATTACTCACCTATTTAATCTAAAGAATAATTAAAGCCTCATGATTACAAGATTAAAATATAATATTATTTCACTTTTTTGACATAAAAATAGCTAAATATACATAATAAAAACTCATTTGAACTTTAATTCATGTAAAATTAAGGGGTTTATTGGGTCAGCAATAAAATGAATGCACTTCATCCCTTTTGCAGGACTTTTGAAAATCCTAGTGTTTGTGAATTTCAAATACAATGCTTTGAATAAAGTATTCATGTCAGTCGCCCACGACCGGCAACTTGCCAACATCGACTGCCGCCGTTAATGAGAGATCATATATTGATTTTAGTTTTTGTTCAAACCAAAAAAGAAAATATAAAGTCATACATTTATTTTACATTATACTAAACAAATCAAAAGTATTCCAAATACAATACATTACGTTTACAATGCATTCCTTTTTCAAAAAACCAAATAACCCGAAAAAATTTTAAGAAAATTTTAAAAAATGATTTTAAATCAAACTAAACTAGTCCAAACCACTATTTTTAACTTTCTTGAAATTGAAGGTACAATCTATTTAATTCAGCTAGCTTCATATTTAATCAATTTAATTTCCATTTCCATATTTTTTTTATCGATTTTCTAGATTCTAAATCATAGTCGAATTGAAAAACAATCAAATTATGATTTCTAGAAGAAATTAGCAATGAAAAATTTTGAAATGCAAATGTCTTTCATACCACAAAATTATTAATCATAAAAAAATAAAAAGTTTTCTCATCAAATTTTTTTCAACATGAAAGCTTTTGCTCAAAATTAAAAATTTGTTGTCGGGTATATGGATAAAGTAGCTCCGGTAATAATGGTTAGACTAAATTACTCACGTGTCAGATATACTGTTCTGACATATGGATTTGTAAATTATCATAAATACGAATGAGCAAACTAAATAATTTATAAATAGCAAGCTATGAATAATATATAAAAAATATTAGCTTAATTTATCAATAAAGTCCTCAAAATAATTTTCATTGTCTGATAACCTTGATATAAACCAATTTATAACTATGCTACCACAGCAAGCTAAGGTGAGATAGCTTGTGTTCCTTTCCAACTTCCATGGATAGAGGTAATAGGGTCAAATTCAGGCAAGTCAACTAAAGAATCAAAGGTTTCAATTTTGACAAGATTCAAGCTCAAGTTGAGTTGGAAATAGTCAGCATATATGTGTGTGTGTACGAGTGCGTGATTATATATATATATATATATATATATATATATATATATATATATGCGTGCATGTGTACACATATACATATAAATTATATGCACATTTAGGCTTGTGCATTATTTGATAAAAACCAAAACATCAATGAAATCAAACTCATTTGGTTGATTTGATTCAATTAAAAACAAAAAAAACATTCAAATTTTTAGTTATATTCAATTTTCAATTTGTTAACTTTGATTTTGCTCCTCAAAATGAATTAACCAAAAAATAGAAATGGGGACCAGTTCATCATCAAATAGAATTTAGGATCGCTGCATTAAACTTATTGCTCTTGGCATGCTCAATTTAGATCCCATTCTGGACTCGAGGTTGCCACTTTCGTGTATGGGCGAAATCTAAGTGGCGACAGGCTTTGTCAAAGGGAAAAAATGGGGAAGGGATATTGGAAGGTCGTGACTAGCAAAACTAATATTTTAGACGTGCTTGACCTCAGCAATTCAAAATTTCAATTTCTCTTATGCAGATGCACACTACAGACACACTCAGCCTAGCCCTAAGATTTATATCTTCATGATCTCAATCCTCTTGGAAGATTTTGTTAACCCATTGCTTATCTTGTCCTTCTCCATTTCCAAAGAAAACCAAGGTTTTTTTGATTTATCAACTTATTCTGTGAACTTAATTAGAAACTTTTGAGATCTGAACATTAATTTTATGGGCAACAGTTTGGTTGAGAAGCTCGACACTATCCCAACATGCTTAGCTTTGAATTCTCTTCCCCTAGTATTTCCTCATCAAAGCTTGAAATTTTGTGGGATGACGTAATTCAAAATAACGGTTAACTTCTCATGTGAATTTCCCTTTCTATTTCTTCATTTCTTTTTAGATCTTGACATTTGTGTGGGTTGAATGTTGTACCAAATTCTCAATGTCAATCTCTAAATACTAGTAAATTAGTTGTTCCATAGAAATGTCATACTGAGATGAACCTTATGGTTGATAAGCTCAACAACTAGCTCAACATAACCTTGAACTTTCCTTCTTTTAGCTTTTCTAATCAGAAACTGACATTTCTAAGAGTTGAAAGTTTGGTATAGAATTCTCAGTTTGATCTTTATACAGTTGGAAGGATACACATGTGATTAGAATTTCTTATGTGCCGCCTCAATTTATTATTTGGTTTCTCGAGATTAATGCATAATTCAGGACAGATGATAATTTAGAAAGAAACTTAGTAAATGCTTATCCAGCCAGAGCATAGTAATCCACAAGGCCTACAGAAGAATCTACTTTGGTTTATTTTATAATTTAGACCCTAAACTAACTACTGCTCTGTTCAAAACCGAAACAATTACCAAATTACATTTCAGTTCACTTGCAATCAATTTTAGCAAAAAAAAAGATTGTTAAGTTTGATTTTCTTGACATTAGATTTTGTTTTCAATTGGTTCAATTTGTGAAACAATTGCACGTGCCTAGGAGAATTTTACCCCTTTTCTTCTCCGAATGAAAATATCAATTACTTGCCTACAAAAAAGCTTCCGCTTTATTTCTCATTTTAGTAACATATAAATTCGGCATCATGTATCGTTTATTATAAGCTCCTTAAAAACAAGTGATTCATGTACCTTGAAAGCAAAAAATATCGTATGATTATAAATCTTACATGTTTAAAGAAAAAGTGCACTCTGCTCATGACCTGGTCACACATAAATATTAAAAATCCTATAATGATCTAGAGAAGAGAACTAAAAGAAACCATTGTCCAAAACCATTTACTTAAAAGGCAGCTCATGATGAACATATTATGAAGCATCATGACTCCTCGTAGAAAATAAGTTGAAGTGATAAAATCTCAACCTAAGCCATGTCAATAAATTGCAAGTCTTTATTCAATGAAGTCCTTTACTGACAAATTATATGAGTTAAAAATTTTATATTTTTCCCTTTTAGTACACACACATACACACACACACGCACAAAATAGTTTTTGTGCTTATAAAGTTTTGATAACCAAATGGGAATGTGTAATGAGAATGAGTCTAAGCAGTGATGAGAGATTCTCTATGTGATGCGACTAGTGGACTCCTTGTAACTTCTACTATGACTTCACATCCTTGCCAATTAGCAACATCTTATAAGTAGTGGCAAATATGGATACACAAAAACTATGTACCACGCCATAAAACAAGGGAAGTTATACACATTCCACTCAAAAATTTTCAATTTATATATTCAAAACCTAAAATTCAGTATATAAACACATAACACTTAAAATTTTAAATATCAACAAACACCATCAACCACAAATGCTGTTCAAATCTCGTCAAGCATGTCCTGGTGTTTGCACGTCATCAATACCATAGCCTTTACTGTTTTGGCGAGTCTTCAATCTCATTGCCTTCATCACACGCAATTGATTGAAGAAGCATACAAAAGTCACAATGGAGCTCGCTAGAGCAGCATTGATGGAGCTACCTAGGGCGAGAAATCGAGGACACTGGTATAGGGGAAATGAAGTCATGATAGAGCTCAGTTAACAGCGTTAAAAAAGAAATATATTATCTAAATATTGATGTGTAGGTGTTAAATATGTATATGAGAAAGTTTTGAGTTCTCTTTATGTAAATCTCTTCACAAATTTATGATAAATTGAATTACAAATTGTGTAATTAAAACTTTAGTTAGGATGGCAATAGCCACGATTCATCAAATAGTGTGACTAAAATATAAAAATGGTAGAGCTCTGTATTAGAAATTTAAATCCTACAAAAATAGGAGCACTGCATTTGTATTTTTTTTCCAGAAAAAGAGACATATAAGGAAAATGAATTCAATAAACTATAGTAAAATCACATTTTTTCCCATATTGACACTTTCATAAGCATGGATATGGAGATCAAACAACATGATAACTCATAATTAATTTCTCCCTTTCTATCTCTTGGGAAAAAAAAACAAATTGAATATTTTGGAATTTTTTGCTCAAAATATTAAATAACTTTAAATATTTTCGTAAAATTATAAATGAATATTTAAGATAGTCAATATGTATATTTTACATGATAAATTTTTTTGTGATCTGAATTAAGAATTGTCAAAAGACAATTAGCAAAAATATCAAGTACAACAAAATTGTATGAGTTTTCTTCATCAAGTTATGCTGAGGGAACTCTATTCCCACTATCGGATGTTCTTAGAAGCTCTCCATTGATCAGAAAAGCGTTCAGCTACATGCCATATTGCAAGGATATATGCACAGGTAGCTAAAAGTTTTGCACTTAACAACAAATTTTTTTTCTCTCTAAGCTTCAAGCTGTCTCCCTTCGATAATAATTAAATAAAAAGCTTATGGAATAAAGAAGCATCATCAAAATCTAGCATGGCACCTACTAGACCATTGATGGGGAATGGATATTGTAGTGGAAAAAGCATCAATTCATATTGGTGCTTAAGAATAGGAGACAAGGATTGAGTTAGATGCGGAGAGAGGAAAAATAACATAATAAGATGCTTACACAGATCATTTCAGAGTTAGCAATGATTTTAACCTTGTGGCCTGCATGCCTCTCATCACCAAAGTTGTTGTGGTGGTCCATCCATGATGTTCATGTCGCACATGATAAATAACAAAGTGAAGTTATTGATCTATCACTATGAGTCTTTGATTGGCCAACATATGTCAAACTTCACCATGGTCGATGTGGCCTTTGGGATTGTAAAAATCTCTATCCTATCAAGTGAAATCTTTATATGAATTAAAGAGCTTAAGGCAGCTAAAAATGATAGAACCAAAGCCAAATTTAATTATTTTTAATCTGATCGGAACCCAAATAAGCTAAAAAAAGCATGATCAATCGAAAGACAAGTTCTGTTGTGCACATCAAATCTATGGATGCCTAAATGGCTTGAAATGGGCCAAAATTGTTAGGTTTGAGATTATATTTCCTATGATAAACATGAATAAGTCACTATCAGTAAATTTAAAAAAGAAAAGGTCATGTTCCATGAACGGGCTACTAAAATTTAGTTGTTCATCCTGTAACAACTATTCATGATCAACCAAAAATATTAAGTCAACAAAAACATATGTGTTCAAGGTCAACCACCCAACCAAAACTTTGCATTCTCATTATCTTGGTGTTTACATGTAAGACATTAGCACCTATAATGAGTTTCCTTCTCAAGAGATACCCAAGGAATAAATAGCACGAGAAATAAAAGCTAATTTCAATTTTCAATTAAACTGTCGATACTGATAAAAGGGCTCGTCAACAAAGTGACCATCTTTAGCTGCGAAAGAGTAATGGGCAGCTGTTAATTTCATTGTTTTGTGACGTCCATAACAAAGTAATTGCAACAGTTTTGAACAATAATAGTTTTCTTAGCCGAAATAAAAGAAGCACCATATGATAAGGAGAGAACAGCATGCAAAAACGTTTAAGAGTTGTCAGCTCTCATAGTTATCCTTATTGCAACTCGACTCAAATTAATTACGAATTAAAAAAATTGTAAGCTGACACGGATAATTTCATTCAGAACCGATTACTATGCACAAAAACCTACTAGGAATTGAATACTTTAAATGGATTACAAAAAAAAAATTCATAAAGAAGAGTAAAAACAACAAAAAATTCAAAAACAAAAACGAAAAAAAAAAATCAACATTAGACCTAACAGGAAACTGTGGCGATCGAAAGAAAGAAAAAAAGTGAATAATTCACATTTGATTCACTGCAGATCAGGACAACATATAGGAAAAAAGCGAGACCTCCGACGGCAACATTAGCAACAAGGAGGGCGGGTAAAATGCGACGAAGAAAGCTCTTTTTTGCTGCGGACGGCGCCGGCGTAGAACTGACGGAGGAAGACGGAGAGGCCATCCTAGACCGGGCTGCGAGGGATTTCCTCCGCGCATGTAACAAATCGCCTCATTTTATTGTGTACGGCCAGATTTTATTAGAATCGGTCTGTAAATTCAGATGATACAAATTGAATTAAATCAGAATTTTAAATTTTTTGAGAGTTTTTTTGTGATATAATATTTTTTCTTAATGAAAGAACAGCTCATGACTCCTTATGCGTTAATATTGAAAAAGGTTACAAGTATTAGGAGGGGTAGTGGATCGCCATCTAAAAGCAAAAGTACATTAAAGGCCTAGGGGTTCACTATCCATAGTACAACTCGGCACAACAAAGAAAAAAAACTCAAAAGTACATGAATACCCAAAAAATTGTATACCAAAGGAAAAGTATACCCAAAACACATGTAAACCTAAAAGAAACAATATCTTTAAGAGAAAGAGCACCAAATCCAAAAAGAAGCAAAACAAGTTCAGTGAGGGGCGTAGCACACAGCCTTGAAGCCAAATAACAGAAGTTAGCTCATCTCTCAGTAGAGTCCAAAAGCAACCTGCATGTAGGTAACCGAGAAAAGGAGGCAGCCGAGAATTGATAATGAGAGCATATGTCCTTCCGACACTTGAGCAGCAACACTTCCTAGGTATCTCAAAATCCAGAAAAATGTAAAACATATGTTGCCTAACCAAAGGAAGGCACCAAAAAGAAATGGTGATAGTAGCAAAATAGTATAGGAATGAAAACAACTGGTTACAAAGTGAAATCATCAGAGAAACAGTAAGGAGGCCAGCACATAAAAGAAACAGAAAAAACAGTGCAACATCAACATCTGATATAAGGAAGATTGAGGTTATCTCCAAATAAGAGCCTCTTTAGAGGCAAGGGAGTGTCTAAACCAATAAGAATCCCATCACTACCTTTTTTTGCTAACCAGTCAACAGGGGCATTGCCTTCTCTGTGAATAAAAGAGAAAAGCACATGAATCTGATTAGAGGTTATAAGGTGCAAAATACGATTGCATATATGAAATAAGTTCCAAAATGGTGTACTGTCCTTTCTAAGCATGTCATACACGATCTTAGAGTTGGTTTCAATAACAAGCTTAGGAATTTTAAATATAATAGCAATTTGAATAGCAAAAAGAGCTTCCCAGCATTCAGTTCCGTGGGATCATCAGTGTTAACAGTGGTTGCAAAGAAACATAACAGTCTCCCATTATTGCTTCTGAAACCCCCCCCAGCCTTGATCCAAGTGTGAGGAGGGGGTTACCATCTCACAAGAAGAGGTCGTCCACCCTGAGTGATACTGCACTTTTTTTTAGCCAAGAACTTGATAGTTTCAAAATAGAAAGATAAAATATGAGAAACAGTGAGAGGAGGAGCATGAGGGGAGCTGTTATGCTTGTAACTATTCCTGACAGTCCATAAAAACCATAGAACAATTAAAGAAAAGTAGGCAAGCTTTTTATCATATCTCTGACAAAATTTCCATGCATCCAAAAAGTCTTCCAGACGAGAAGACAAAGGCCAGTGAATGTTAAAGAACTGGCCAACCATATTCCAAACAGCATGTGCCAAAGAGCAAGAGAAAAATAGATGTGTGTAAGTTTCCTCATCACAATTGCATAAGAAACACTTGGAGGCCAATCTTAAACCTTTAATCTTTAAGATATCATTAAGGGGGAGTAAGGATTGAAAAAACCTCCATAGAAAAAAGGAGATAGAGGGAGAGGGGTAAGAATTCCAAATATGTAAACCCCATCTCCAATCTTGAAAGGTATGCATATTGTGATACAACAATTTTGAAATGGAGGCAGTAGAGGTAAACTTCCAAATGGGCCTATCAGGCTTATTTGGAAGAATGGGATTTGTAACAATAATAGCAGCCTCTTCTCCCCCCAAAAGTTTAAGCTTGTCAATGTCTCAATTGCCATTAATCCAAAAATCAGAGACTAATAGATTGTCATTAAGAGGAGATGCAACATTCTGAAAAATAGAGGGACCCCACTATTCATGCCAAAAAAAGACCTTCACCTCACCAATATCCCAATAAATGAAACAATTAGAAAGGGATCTGGCCCTAATAATATATTTCCAAATTTTAGAATCCCCTACCTTCCAATTAACCAAAGCAGGATGCACATGGGAGCAATATTTGGGGAGAATAAATTGAGCCCAAGGGGAAGAGCCAGCCCTAAATTTATACCACAGCTTACACATATTGATCTCAGCAATTTGATACAGATTTCTAAACCCCAAACCCCCAGCTGATAGAGGTTTACAAATTTTATGCCAAGACAACCATGGCTTAGTTTTATCAGGCCCAAACCACAAGAATTTACTAAAAATATGCTCAAGAGATTTTTGAGTGCTCTTCTTTAAGTTAAGAACTTTCATGGCATATAGAGGAATGCTTTGAAGAATACTTTTCAAAAGAGTAAGCCTTCCCCCAAAGGAAAGAAAAACATTTCTCCGCTCAATGATTCTATTTTTGATTTTCTCAACCACAAAATCAAGTTGAGTTTGTTTCCTTCTACCTCTAAAAAGGTTAACACCAATGCACTTAAGAGGGAGAGGTGCCATATTGTAACCAGTATAGGAGGTGGTCCAGTTGGAATGATTAGTGCTAACATATTTCCCAAAGTATAACTGACATTGAGATTTATTAAACAGAAGCCCAGAAGTTTACTCAAAAAGATTAAGGGATTTCATTAAAACCTTGATAGAAAGTTTGGAGGCATTGGAAAAAATAATTGCTTCATCAGCATATGTTAAGTGGCTTACCTGAATCATAGATTTATGATTATAGTGCAGGTACGTATGAGTTTCATACAAATTGTTGATAAGCCTGGAGAAATAATCAAAAGCCATTATGAAAATGGTAGGTGAAAGGGGGTGATCCCGAAACTGCTTATATGCAATAGTATAACAATAATTCTGATCATATTTTTCACTTATATTTTCTTATTTTGCAACAACACCAAAAACTTGATCTTGAGGAAAAATAAGAATTTAACTTTTAATTTATATATAGTGGAATACTACGCAAGTATACGTATCGTTATCAAGTAATATAGGACTTTTTGATTAAGACCCGAATATCGAATCCACAATGAAGATATGCAATATGCACTTTTTGGAAAACTTTCTATTTTAAAAAGACAATTATTTAAACTAAAGACGTTTTCACAGTAAAGAAAGTTTAAATATTTTTGGTAATTTTAATATTTTGACAAAAACATAA
>NW_018250922.1:80500-82502 GCF_001263595.1 Phalaenopsis equestris
GTCACTTTAAATTCCTCTAACTCTACACCCTTCAATGAATATTTCCCTATTTATTTGCACTCAATCATATGAACTACATTCTCATTCATACAACCTCATGTGATTCTTTCCAATTGTTCACTAAGACAATACCAGCTCATTTTTTACATATTCTCAAAATAAATTTTAACATCTGAATTGGTCAAATTAAGAAGTAAATGAAGTACATGGATTTAAATAATCACAACTTCTTCTAACATTAAAAATCAACACTCTCCACAACTTTCATCCAACATTTAATTACTTATCATTTTAAGAAGAAAGATAAAGAAAACTACTCAGAATCCATGAAGAAAACAAAATAACACTTTAGTTTAAAAGTAGAAATCATTGTGAAACCAAAAATAAGTCTCAATTAAAACCAAAAATAGTCTAAAATAAAAGATAAAAGCTTATCTCAAGTCCTCCACCAAAATCTTGAAGTTCCTTTGAATCTCATCTCTTTTACAACACTCTCAATATAAAACTAAAAAAGGATAAATATATGGTGCCTGAATATCTCTCCAACTAACTCCCCAATTTTAGAACTTTCAAAACTTTCCCAGTACCTTCATGACCCCTTTAAGAGTCTCAATCTTCTTTCTTTTATAATTCTCCAAAATATGCCTTGGTATCTCTTCAAAATGTGTCTTGATTTGATGTATTTCCCCAAGAGATGCATCCTTTTGTAATAATTTTCATCCATGGTGGTTGTAATCACCTATTAAACCAATAGGTGCCTCAAAAACCTCTTCAAAATTTACAAAAAACTAAATTTACTCATCCAATAACTGCCATTGGTGCTTAAGCGCAGAACCTCGGGGGCTTAGGCACGGCCTTCTCTGTTTAACCGACACTTAAGTGTCGTATCTGACGCTTAGGCGCCAAAACACTTTTGTACATTTTTCACTTATTTGCTCCAAATTTCATCCTTTTTCACTCCTTTAAGAATTTTTCACCTTTTTATCTATACCTAAAAGAAAAATATAAAAATACTTTCAATTAAAGCACAATATCTCATAAATAGGTATAAAAATGTGTCTAAAAATACTATATATTTTAGGCGTACAAAATCCCCCAAACATAAAATGCTATTTATCCTCAAGTGACACTTCAATCTTTAAAAACTAAATATGTATGATATGTATATGAGTTTCATTAGGAGTTGCTATAATTTAGATTTAGAAATATAATAGTCCAATTTAGAAAAAAATATTCAGTAAATGAGACCAACTTAAAGTTTATAAATTTTTAATGTTAAGAAAGATGAAAATATGAGTTCTTATCTAATTCAGAAATATTGTAAGACATTCAAATTTAGAATTTAGTTATTTTATTATCTCCACTTAAAAATTTTTATTAAGAATAATTATATGTACTATTATATCTATAAGCTTAAGATTTTCTGAAGTCTTATACTTTAAAAAGATCAAATGTAGAACCAATTTTTGATTAGGCACTAATCCTCAGGCTTCTCCTCCCTCACTTTTTATTTTCTTCTTTATTTATTTATTTTTCTTTTTCCTTTCTTTTTTTTTTAAGGCAAGGATTACTATATATGGATGGGCCTTTAATAATTTTGAATTCTACTTTTCCTTTCCTAATGAAAAGCCTTGATACAAAACTTTTACTTATAAATATTTTAATAGCTTTGAAAATTATTTTTAATAAAAGAAATTTGATTATTAAAAATAAAAGTCTAAATTTCTAAAATTTTCAAAAATACAATGTTTCTTACTAAAGATAGTTACTTATTAATGTTTTTCTTCATTACTCAAAATTTCAACTAAATTCTCTAACTCATTTCTAAAATCAGATTTTACTTCCCTAGTACAACTTCTTATACATAATCAATTTTTCTTTTCAAATCAAATTCACTTGTAGTTCATTTGAGAATAAATAAAATTAAAGTTTTGAAAATATTTTTCATCCCACCCAAACTTAAATTTTTAACAGATTAAACAGTTTAACATCAAATATATAT
>NW_018250922.1:82564-83410 GCF_001263595.1 Phalaenopsis equestris
GAATGAAATTTAAAATAATTGCTAACAAGAATTTTTATCCCCTATGATACAAGTATAAAACTAAAAACAGGAGTAAAATTAACTTTGATCAAATTTTCTAATGTTTTCATTTCAATTTAACATGTAGAGATTCAATAGACTTCTAAACAGTAGGTACTTTGAAAGAGGTCCTGAAAGTATTGGAAACTTTTGAAAGTTCTCATTTGGGGAGTTAGTTCGGAGAGATTTTCAGGCACCACTTTTGCTTTTACTTTATCATTTTTGTTATTTTATTTTGTACGATTGTCAAGAGAAGAGAATCAAAGGAACTTCTAGAGTTTGGTAGAGGACTTGAGAGAAGTTTTTATCTTTTTGTTTTGAGACTATTTTTGGTTTTAATTGAGACTTGTTGTTGGTTTGACAATGATTTGTTCTTTTAAACTAAAGTGTGGATTTGTTTTCTCCATGGAATCTGAGTAGTTTTCTTTATCTTTCTCCTTAAAATGATAATTAATTAAGTTTTGGATGGAAGTTGTGGAAATTATTGATCTTCAATGATGGAAGAATTTGTGATGACTTAAATCCATGAAATTCATTTACTTCTTTATTTGGCCAATCCAGATGTTAAAATTTGTTGTGAGAACATGTAAGAATCGGACTGGTATTGTCTCAATCAACAATTTGAAAGAATCACATGAGGTTGTATGAATGAGAATGAAGTTCATATGATTGAGTGCAAATAAATAGGGAAATATTCATTGAAGGGTGCAGAGTTCAAGGACCTTAAAGTTTCAGGTTAAAGCCTCCAACTTGGTTTATTATTTTATGTTCTAATACGAGAATGTTAGCCCAATGTTAGCCCCCAAG
>NW_018250922.1:83474-85932 GCF_001263595.1 Phalaenopsis equestris
ACCTTCAGAACTATTCAAACTTTAAATTCATTCATCTCAGTTATTGAATTTTGATAATAAATTGTTCAGGGTAGAGAATATTATTGTTTCTATTTGGCACAACACAATTTGCACACTTCCATAATAGAATTTCTATACTTATTACTGATTCATAACAAGATAAAAGATATTTTTATATTTAGTGTTTTTCTTCTACAAAAACTCTAATTATCTTTTTAAATTGTTATTGTTTTATCAAAATATTGAAAATACCAAAAATATTTAAATTTTCATTACTACAAAAACCATCTTTAGTTTAGATAATTATCTTTTTATTAAAAATAGAAAGTTTGTTGTTCAATAGTGTATATTGCGTATTCTCTCTATGGGTTCGATATTCAGGTCTTAATCAAAAAGTCATATATTACTTAATAACGATACGTATACTTGCGTAGTATCCCAACATATATAAATTAAAAGTTAAATTCTTATTTTTCTTCAGGATCATGTTTTTGGTTTTGTTGCAAAGTAAGGAAATATAAGTAAAATATAATCTGAATTATTGTTGTACTATGCATATTGGCAGTATCCAAGGATCAAGTTTTTGGCACCATTATCGGGGAACAAAATTGATTTTAAAAGCAAATTTCTATTTTAGAAAGTCTTATTTAAACTTTAAGTTATCTTATCTTATTTTATTTTATTTTAATTTATTTTATTATGTGTTAGTGTATGCATAATTCAGGTTTTTAAGGACTAGTGCCCTACGATTCTGAATTAGAAAGAACTATTAGAAAAATCAGAAAAACTAAAAAAATTATAAATTTTGAAAATTCCAAAAAAAAATTACAGAAATGACATACCAAAATATTCAAAATGCTGAAATTCATTAAGAGCTTAGACCTTTAAGAGATTATGTCAACCCTACTCTAGATGAACTTCATTGTAGTATTCAAAAACCTACTGTAGTGGCTAATTCATTTGAGCTTAAACCTACTAATATCCAAATGATATCAAATAATCAGTTTGGGGGATCACCAACTAAAGATCCAAATTTACATCTTGCCAATTTTCTAGATTTGTGCGCTACATTTAGATACGATGGTATATCAGATGGTATCAGATGCTGTCATAAGACTTAGGTTATTCCTTTCTCACTGAGGGATAAAGCTAAAATGTGGTTAATTTGTTAGCATCTAGATCTATCAGAACTTGGGTGATTTAGCATAAAAATTCCTTGTTAAATATTTTCCACCATAAAAAGACTGCAAAGCTTAGAAATGATATTACATCTTTTAATTAGTTTAAAGGGAAATATATTTATGAAGCATGGGAAAGATTTAAAGAAAGATTTAGAAAGTGTCCACGCCATGCTATACCAGATTGATTAATAATTCAAACTTTTTATAATGGATTAGATAATTCATTAATAATTCAAACTTTTTATAATGGATTAGCTAGTTCTCATAGATCTATGATCAATGTCGCTGCTGGTGGTTCATTGATGTCAAGACCATTTCATGAGGCTTATGCTTTAATTAAAGAAATGGCTAATAAAAAATTTTAATGGCCTTTTTCGGCCTTATGAGAGGGTAAATCCTAAGAAAGTAGCCAATATTCATGAAACTGATGCATTTACCATGTTAGCTAATCATGTTGCTGCAATTTTAAAAAAGTTAGATCAATATGGAATGAATTTTTCTCAACCAATTTCCATGATTGAAGAGAATTAATTAGGCGAAATGGTAGATTCTCAAGAATCATTAGAAACTTTGAATGTCATAAATAATAAGCAGAATAACCCATACTCAAATTATTATAACCCAGGTTGGAAAAATCATCCCAATTTTAAATGAAATAATAATTTGTGTGATAATAATCAGCAATGGTGGAACATCCAAGGAAACCCATTCAAAAATTGGAACAACCAAGGGAATAATAATTATAGATCTACTTATCCTCCAGGTTTCAACTGTAATACATAGTTTAAGGAGAAGAAGTTTCTTATAGAAGAAGTGGTGTTACAAATGGGAAATCAATTACAAAGTCAAGGAGCTACAATTAGAAATATTGAGAATTAACTTGGGCAAATAACAAATTCATTAAGTAATATATCCCAGGGAACACTTTTTAGTAATGCTGAATCAAATCCAAAAGACTAGAATGAAGAACAAGTAAAATCCATTCAACTTAGAAGTGGAAGAGAGTTGGAAGGTCGGGTTAAAAAAGAAATTGACGTAGTGAGAGAAGAAATTGAAGAATCAAAAGAGGACACTCAAAATATTTTGAGAGACATATTTCTCCACTAAAAATTGATTTGGAAAAACCATGAGCAAAGGAAAATATGTTGAGATTTTCATACCTATTTTATATTATTTTTAATGATATTGCACTTTAAAGAAAGGTATTTTTGATTTTTTGTTGCAGGAATGATGAATTAGGGTCATTGGAGCAAAAAGATACAAAAAGGAGCAAATTT
>NW_018250922.1:86937-87757 GCF_001263595.1 Phalaenopsis equestris
ACCAAAGGGTAAAGAATAGGTATGCTCCTATTTCGCACAATATAAATTGAACTAATTCATTTTATCCATTCACTATAATTTCTTGACAAGGAGAAGGATGTTTTCTTATATATTGAATATCACAATTAAACCCTACTTTATATCATTAGTTATTTATTAGTTATTAAAATTATCTATTTATTTCAATTACCTATTAGTGACAGATAAGCAAATTGAACGTCGTTGTTGTGATTAAAGTATTGCTTTTCTAAGGTCGTAGTCCGTAATTCTAAACTACTCCCTGTGGGATCGATATCTAGGACTTCGTTAGAGCCCTATATTACTTGAGCAATACGTATACTTGCGTTGATAAGTGTGACTTTACAATTATTGAATATTTAATACGTCCATATTTATCTTATATTTTAAGCATATATAAAGTCGTTGTCAAAGTTTTTGGCACCATTGTCGGGGAATGAGTGAGTAAAATTATGATCAGAGTAACGGATAAATTAGGATTATTAAAAAAATTTTACTTAAATTGTAACTTATTTTTATATTTATATTTAGTTAATTATATTACTAAGTACTATTTTCAAATTGTATGCGTAAATTTGGACCTCAAAATCTTATACCCTACGATTTGGAATCAGAATGCACTGTTGGAAGGATTAAAAAATTAAGAAGAGAACCTAGAAATTTTGATACAATGGAAAACAACCTGAACAATCAAGGAATAGAGAATGAACACCAAACTAGACCCCTAAGAGATTATGCAAATCCTACAGCAGATGAGATTCACTTATCTATCCAAAATTCTGATGTAGCTGCTAATTCATTT
>NW_018250922.1:88326-88740 GCF_001263595.1 Phalaenopsis equestris
TGATTCTGATGCAATATCTATGTTAGCTTCGCAGATTGCTGCAATATCAAATAAATTAGATCATTATGGGATGAATTATTCTTCAACACCTCCTATGATGGAAGAAAATTCATCTGGGAAATTTTTGGATGTTCAACCTTCAAATGAGACCTTAAATGCTATTAATAGACCCAACAATGCATATTCGAACTATTATAACCCAGGTTGGAAGAATCATCCAAGTTGTAATTGGAATAACAATTCTTCTACAAATCAACAATGGGCAAACAACTCAGTGAACCCATTAGGAAATTCATCCAACCAAGGAAATGTTAACTATAGACCTTCTTATCCTCCAGGATTTAACAGTAATACTCAAATTAAGGAGAAGAAGTTATCTATGGAAGAGCTGATATTAAACATGGGTCAACAATT
>NW_018250922.1:88750-90200 GCF_001263595.1 Phalaenopsis equestris
CAATTATAGATTCAAGGAAATCAATTACTACATTAAGGAACTGCTATTAAGAATATTGAAAACCAATTAGGGCATATCACTACTACGCTTAGTAACCGAACATTAGGAACTTTTTCTAGTACTATGGAACCAAACCCTAAAGATCAAGGCCCTAAAGATCAAGGAAAAGAATCAAGGAAAAGATCAAATCAAAGCGATAAAGTTATGAAGTGGAAAAGAATTGGAAACAAGGGTGCAAAAAGAAATAGAAACTGAAAAAGAGAAAGTGGATACCGAAAAAGAGAAGGATCATGAATACCCAGATTTAGAGTATCCATTTACACTAATAAAATTACCGTGGAGAAACCTCCACCACCGTTTCCTCAAAGATTGAAGCAACACAAAAAGATTAAACAATTTTCCAATTTTTTAGAAATTCTTAAGAAGTTAACGGTAAACATTCCCTTCATAGAAGCTTTAGAGCAAATGCCCGTTTATGTGAAATTTATGAAAGATATTCTGAATAAGAAAAGGAAGTTCATGGATAATGAAATTGTTGCACTTAGCGAAGAGTGTAGTACAATTATTCAGAAAAAGCTTCCTGAAAAATTAAAAGATCCTGGCAGTTTCACTATACCGTGTGCTATCGGTGAAAAATTTTATGGAAGAGCTTTATGTGACTTGGGAGCCAACATTAATCTTATACCTCTATCAATATTCAAAAGACTAGGATTAGAAGAAGTCTCACCTACTTCTGTAACTCTTCAATTAGCAGATCGATCAGTTACATATCCTACGGGAGTTATAGAAGATGTGTTAGTAAAAGTGGACAAATTTATCTTTCCTGTGGATTTCATTGTTTTAGATATGGAGGAAGATAAAGAAATACCTATCATAGACCATTTTTAGCTACTGAAAAAGCTATGATAGATGTTCAAAACAGGAAAATTAACTATGAGAGTAAGGATCAAGAAGTGACTTTTAATATTGCAAAATCTATGAAATACCCTGCTGTTGAAAGAGATAATGAATGTTTTCACATGAAAATTATTGAACATCTACTGAACGAACATTTTAAAGAACATTTTGAAGACAAAAAGCATTTTGAAGAAGAAGAACATTTGGTAGAGAAGGAACAATCTGAAAAGAATGACTAAGTTATTTTAGACAAATTAGGAAATGAAAAATTAGATTATGTTCAACAAAAATTTGAGATGTTGGATATTACGGAAAATGCCGATAAAAATCTATTTCCATCGATTATAAAACCATCTGAACTTGAGATGAAAATATTGCCTAATCACTTGAAGTATGTATTTTTAGGAGACTCATCTATATTACCTGTTATTATATCTTCAGAATTAAATGATCTGCAAGAGCAAAGACTGCTAGATACATTAAAAAGATATAAGAAAGCTTTTGGTTGGACCTTAGCTGATATTAAGGAAATCAGTCCTTTGATCTGTATGCA
>NW_018250922.1:92617-93804 GCF_001263595.1 Phalaenopsis equestris
TGGAAGAATTAAGAAATGAATCTTATGATAATGATAGAATTTATAAGGAAAAATTAAAATTATGACATGATCAGAAGATTAACCAAAAGTACATTGAACCAGGACAAGAAGTTTTGCTTTACAACACTAGACTGAAGTTATTTCCTGGGAAATTAAAGTCTTGTTGGTTAGGACCCTTTACTGTTACTCATGTTTATACTTACAGAGCTGTTGAAATTGAAGATCAAAAGACGGGAAATAGATTTAAAGTAAATGGACAT
This sequence comes from Phalaenopsis equestris, assembly GCF_001263595.1. NCBI lineage: Eukaryota > Viridiplantae > Streptophyta > Magnoliopsida > Asparagales > Orchidaceae > Phalaenopsis > Phalaenopsis equestris. The sequence continues at coordinate 92,878 of NW_018250922.1, forward strand.
AGATTAAAACCATATTATGAGGGTGAAAGACCAAATTTTAAAGAGGTTTTAATGATCAGTCAACCTGAATAACACATGAACAGTTCGGGCTGACGACGTTAAACCAAGCGGTTTATGGGAGGCAACCCATATTTATCTTTAATTTATTCACAATTATAGTAGTTTTTATTTGAGATTTTTGCTAGTTTATGGTATTATTAAACTCTACTACTCTTATTTACCCTTGAATTATCATAAAAATTGGATCCATGAAGATTAATTGGAATGCATTCGGATTAGAGCGAAACTGTGAAAATTTTGCCTTGGGCTCCAACGGCGCCCTTGATGCCGCCGACGGTGGGTTTTTTCTGAGATTCCACATAAAATTAATACAGAAGCTCGCCGACGGTGCCATTGACCCTGCCGACGGCGAGACCGGCGAATGGACGATTATGCGGGTTCAAATGGCGGTTTTGTGGCTGTTTTTGGGTGGGAATAGTTTTTTTAAACTCAAAAATTTGAATTCAAGTTCATATTTTTCCTCCAAAAATGAAGTGAAACTCTACCAATTTCATTCTTATGGAATCCAATTCCTCCGATAATCCCAGAATGTGAGTTTTCAATTGGTGAAAGTTTATTAGTGTGGAAGCGCTTCGAATCTTCAACAAGTTGCTGACGAAGAAAAGATTAATCAAAGAATGAGGATTTGTGAATCACAGATTGAATAATCTCACGACGAATATTGAAGAAATGATAGTGCAGCAAAGATGGGAAGTGCTGTGCTACACTACTACTGTCGTGGTGGTTCCAGTGGTAAAAGAATTTTATGAAAATTTACATGGAATCAACAAAGGAGTTATTAATGTACGAGGAAGATGGATCACTTTCACTCCTGCACAGATCAATGAATTATATATGATAGAGAGAGAGTGTTCCTGTCTGCCACTA
>NW_018250922.1:94043-94756 GCF_001263595.1 Phalaenopsis equestris
GACATTGGATCTATAATTGTGAAGTCGAAAATAACCCTTTTAAATAGTTTAGGGACCATTTTGACAATTTTCTCGATATTTAAATATATAATAATTAAATGATATGTATGTAAATGCCTCTAGTGTTAAGGTGAGTGCACATAATTTTATCTCATCATGTTGAAATATTTGTTCCCTTATCTACAACACAGTGATTGACGATATAATTTCTCACTATGAGATCATGCACTAGTTCAACTCTTAATTCCTGATAAAACTTTTGTGATCCTGCGTCGAATCATGAAATTGGAAAATGAGGTACAAAATGTCATGAATACAATTAATAATATCTCCGATTTCTTCGATCATCTGGACTAGAGGATGAAAGAACATTTCGAACATTCTGGACATTTAGAAGATAGTTTGATACAATTGATGAGGAGGATTCTACTGAAGAATTTCCATTCTGACCCTTCTACAACCTCTTTGTTCATGTACAATCAATGGGTGATAATGATTAAACAGATGTCGTTTAGGCTTGGAATTGATCAAAATCACAAAAATCCAGAATTTGCACAAAATCAATAGATCCCACCGACGACGCCCTCGACGCCGCCGACGATAAGATTTTCCCGAGACTTAGGATTTAAATTTCAATTAAGGGCACCGACGGTACCATCAACCCCGCCGACAGCGAGATCACGAAAAACACCTTTAACTGCGATTTTGACCAG
>NW_018250923.1:0-2613 GCF_001263595.1 Phalaenopsis equestris
AGAGAGAGAAGAGTGAAAGAAGAGGGGAAAAAAGAAAAAGTGAGTAAGATAAAAGTGGAGGGGGAAGAGAGATAGTAAGAGGTGGAGTGGGAGTGAGAGAGAGTTAGGCGAAGAGCGAGCTAGAAAGAGATTAGAGAGCAAGCAAGAAAGAGGAGAGAGGGAGAGAATAAGAGAGAGAAACATTGAGGAGGTAGAGAGAGTGTGTGAGAGATGAATAAGGTAGAGATAGTTGAAGAGAGGGGAGGGAGAGAGTGAGATAGAGAGCGAGAGAAAACTATAGAGGGAAAAGAGAGTGAGGGAAGAGCGAGCAAGAGAGAAAATGATAGAGTGAGAAATAGATAGTGAGGGAGGAAAAGAATAAGTGTGAGTAAAAGTGCAAGAAAGGCAGCGAACAAGGTGAGAGAGAGAGATAAAAAGATTGAAATAAGGAAAACAAATAGGACAAGTGAGTGGGAGTGGGAGTAGAAGAGAGAGGGATAAAGAGTTAACAAAGAGGTGTGAGAGAAAGCTAGGAAGAGGAAAAGAACAGGTGAGAGAGAGGATAAGTGAAAGAGAGAAAAGTGTCAAAGAAAAAGTGGGCAAAATGGAAAGAGGGAATAAGATAAATATGGACGGCAGAAGAGAGATAGTAAGAAGTAGAGTGGGAGTGAGAGAGAAGGGGAAAGAGGAGAGAGGGAGAGAGATTAAAAGAGAAGCAAGTGAGGTAAAAATAGAAAGAAAGTGAGAATAATTGAGAGAAAAATGAGATTAGATAGAAGAGGAAGTGATTGAGAGAGAGCGGGTGAGAAGGAAGGAGGTTAAGATGATGCAAATGATATCATGGGTGGAAATGACACGACTTCAAGAGAAGATTTAATCCAAGTTCCATGTGGGACAATTACTAGATGTTGTGCAAAGAGGGTGAAAGAAGCTCTTAATGGATTAGTCTAGGAGGCTTGGAGTCAAGCCAGTTCATGGGGATCTAAGGAGAAAGAGCCACAAAGATTTGTCAACTTATTCCAAGCCCAAGGATAAAGTCATATTATCCAGGTTTACTAGTCATATTATTATGACTGGATAATTTGTATTTTTTTTATTGTGGTTTAATAATGGCTTGCATGCCAACTTGATGTAGTTTTTCATTTATTTTAGAAGATATTTTATCGTCTATTTTATTTGCTTGTGAGTTTTAGCCTATATACAGGCCTTATGTCTAATGAAAAAGGGACTTCTGATCTTGCCAAAAAAAACTTGCATTTGGCTTGTCTCTCATGGTTTCCCTAGGATTCCAACAAAAATTTAGGTCATAGCCTAAGGAGTTATCAAGTTAGCATGAAAGATGGGGAAAAATATTTTTACCTAACCCTCTTTCTCTTACTCTGTCTACTTTCTCTCTCACCCCCTGTCACTCTCTCACTCTTTTTTTCCCTCTTCTTTAACCTCCCCTTTATCCTTCCTCTTCGCTTTCCATTCCTCTCTCAGTATCTCTCACTCTCTTGCTCTCACTTTGACCTCTCTCACCCTCAATCTATTGCTCACTTTGTCCTTGCTGTCTCCCTTACTCTTTCAATAGCTTTTTGTCTCCGCACTCTTTTCTTGCTCTCTCTCTCTCTCCCTCTCTCTTTTTCCTACATTCTCCCATCTCTATATTCCCCTCAAACACTCTCATTATTTCTCTCTTTCAATCTCTCACACCCTTTTTTATTTCTTTCTGTTTCTCTGAATTTCTTTCCTCTCTACCCAACTCTCTCTCAATCTATCATCTATTATCTTTCTCACCCTTTTCACTATTTCTCAATCTCACTCTTACTTTGTCTCTCTCTCACTCACTTCTCCAATATATCTCTCTCCTTTCCCCTCTCTCAATATTTGTCCAACTTTATGTACCTCTTCCTCCCTCTCACTCTTCCTCTTCGCACATTTCTCTCTCCCTCTCTCACTCACTCTCAATTCTTATCTTTCACTTACTCTACCTCTTTCACGATCTCTCACTTTCTCAGACACACTCTCATTAATACCCTTAAACACACTCTCTAAATAGTCATATCTTTGTCTATTTCTCTCTCCCACTCCATCTCTATCTCTCTCCACCTGTCTATCTCTCTCCCTCCCTCCATCTGTCTCTCTCCCCTTCTTTCTTGCTATCTTATGCTCTCTCCAACTGACTATTTATATCTCTCACTCTCTTTTAACCTATCTCACTCTCTCCCCATCTCTCTCCCTCTCTCTTTCTTCTATCTTTTACTCCCTCTTTCCGCTAACCATCCTCCATGTATCTTACCCTCTCTCTTCTTTCTCTTTCTTATCCTTCTCTCTCGCTCTCTCTCCTTTTCTCATACTCTCTCTCATTCTCTCTCACTTTTTTCTTCTCTCATACTCTCTTATCTTACACTCTTTTCCATCGCTTCATTCCTCACTCCCACCCTAAATCTTACTTTCTCTCCCTCTCTTTATAGCTCTTATACTCTCTCTTTCACACCCTCCATCCCTACTTTATTCCCTTTCTCCCCTGCTCTCTTCTTTCCTCGGTCTCTCTTCTCACTTTTCTCTTCCCTTACTATCTTTATTTTTCTCTCCCTCTTTCCCCCTCTTCTTCTTCTCTCTTTACTGTTCCTCACTCTCCATCTCCTCCCC
>NW_018250923.1:3330-4256 GCF_001263595.1 Phalaenopsis equestris
TCTTTTCTCTATATTCTCTCGCTATCTTTCCTCACTTTTTCTTTTCTCTTTCTCTCTTCCTCTCCCACTCCGTCTCTTTCACCCTCTCTCTCATTCCCCCTCGTTTATCTGCTTTCTCCCTCTCTCTCATTCTCTTGGGCCGCTATCTCTCTCTCTCTCCTTAAATCTCTTCTTTAATACAATATATCCTTCATGCTTTCTCTCTCACTCATATTTTCTCTCTCACTCTTTCTCTTACTCTTGCTCTCTCACTTATCTCTTTCTCTCTTTTACACACTCACTCCCTCTTTCATCTTTATCCTTCTCTGCCTCCCCTCATTATCTCGCTCTTCCACACTCTTTCACTCATTCTCTCTTGCTTTATCTTACCTCATTCTAACTTCTCTCCATATTTTTTCTCTCACTCTCTCTTTCTCTCTTTCAACTCCTCTTTCTCATCAATCTCTCTAACCGCTTCCCTCTATCTATCTATTTCTTACTCTCTTTCTCTCTCACTCACTTTCACTCTTTTCTCTACCTCTCTATCTCATCTCTTGCTTTCCCTCTATTGGCCTCTCTTCTATTATTCTCACTCTCTTCTCTGTTTTCACTCACTTGTTCTCTTCTTCCATCCCTTGCACACACAAACTCTCCCTCTCTTCCTCTCCTCTCTCATCTTTATCTCTTCCTCCCACTCCCTTCCTCTTTCTCTCCCTCTCCATCTCCCTCACTCCTCCTGTCTCTCTCTGACTCATTTTCCTACCCTCCCTTCTTATCACACACTCTCACTCATTTTCTTGTCACTCTATCTCTCTTAACTCCCTCTTCTCACTATTTCACTCTCATTCTCTCTATCCCTCTCTTGCATCCTCTCTCTCTCTTTAAATTCCCTCCTTTTATCTCTCTTTTTCATTCTCTCTCACTCTCTTGCTCTTTATTTAATCTCT
>NW_018250923.1:4266-6465 GCF_001263595.1 Phalaenopsis equestris
TATCTCTATTCTCTCTTGCTCTATCTCTCTCTCTCTCTCTTTCTCTCTCTTTATCAATTTTTCTCTCTTCCCTGCCTCTCCCTCTCTCTTACTCTCTCTCTTGATCTCTGCCTTCTCCTCATCACTCTTGGGTATCTCTCTATCTATCTTTTGTAGTCACTCTCTATTTCACTCGCACCCCTCCTTCTCTCTATATTTTCATTCTTTGAATCTATTTGTTTGCTCCCCTTTACTCGCTCTCACAGTCTCTCTCTCCCAATCCCACTATAACACTCTCTTTCCATTGATCTTGCTTACTCCCTCTTTCATCTATCTCAAAATCTCCATAATGTTACTCAACTTATTTCTCCCTCCCTCACTCTCTTTTCTTTATCTCACTTTGCTTCTTCATCACCCTCCATTATTCCATCTCGTCTAGCTTTTTTCACTGTCTTTAGCTCCCTTTCTAGTTCTCTACCTCACTCTCTCTCCATCTTACTATTCGCTCTCCTTCTTTCACTATCCTTTACTCTCCTTTCTCTTTCTCTATCTTTCTTGCTCTATCTTTGTCTCTACATCTCCTTTTCTTTCTCTCTCACTCCCTCTATCCTTATCTTTCTCTCCCTCTCCTTCCCTCTCTTTTTTTTTCTCTCCCCTACTTTCATGTCTCCATTTCTCTTTCTCCTTATCTCTCTTTGACTCACTCCTTTACTCTCCCTTTCACTCAATTTGATCTATACTTTTTTATTTGCCCATCATTCCTCCATCTCTCTATCTCTCATTTCTCTCTTTGTCACTTAGTTTCTTTCTTTATATATCCTTCTCTTTCTCTCTCTCCTTCCCTCTCTCCCCGTTCCCCTCTCTTTTCTCTCTCTTTATTTCTTTCTCACTCTCTTACTCTATCATACTTTATCTCTCTTGTTCTCTATGTGACTATCTACCCCTCCCTCTCTATTCCTCTCTCTCCATCTGTCAATCTCTCTCCCACTATCTCTCTCATAGTTCTCTCTACCTCTTTCTTGCTCTTCATCTGTCTTGCTCTCTCTATCTCTTAGCCTTCCTCTTAATTCTTTCTCTATATCTCTCTTGCGCCCACTGCCATTCTCTCTCCATCCCACTCTCTCTTTCTCTTCCCTCACTTTATTTCCTCTCCATATTTCACTCGTTGTATCTATCCCTTTATAGCTCCCTATCTCTCCAAACTCACTTTCACTCTTACTCCCGCACTCTCCTACTCTCTCTTTTTCACTATATTTTAAATTTCCCTATCTCTCATTTTCCTGTACTCTCTTGGGTTGCTCTCTCCTATTTCCCTTGCTCCTTTCACTCTTTCAATCCATTTATGTAGCACACTCTCTCTCTTCACATTCTCTCTCATCGACCGTCTCTCTATTCCCTCTTCCCACACTCTCACTTCTCTCTCATTTTCTCTCTCTATCTCTAAATTCCTTTCTCATTCTCTTCAATTTCACTCACTCATACTCCCTCTCTCTCTTTTTCTCTATTCTCGTTCCTACTCTCTTTCATAATGCTTTGTCTTCACTCTCCTCTCACTCTCTCTCTTTATCCCCCACTATATCTCACTCACATTTTCTCCAGTTCTCTTTATATATCCCACACACTCTGTCTCGATCTCTTTCTTTTTCCCTTCATCTCTCCCCCTCCATCTCTATTTCCCCATCTCGTCTATCTCTCTCTCACTCATTCTCCTCCCTCCCTCCCTCTCTCTCTCTCACTCACTCTGTATTGTACCCTCTTCCCTCACTCTCTCTTCTTTCTCTATTTAACTCTCTCTTTCTCGTACACTCTCGCTACCTCTAACTCTTCAACCTCTCTCACACCTCCTTCTATCTCTCTCCTTCTCAGTCTCACCCTTTTGGCTCTATCTCTCTCTGTTCTATGTCGCTTTCTTTCTCTCTGGCGCATTCTATCTCTCTTGACCTTTACTTACTCTCTGGCTTCTATTATTCCACACACACATTCTTACTCTCTCTCTTCTATGGCCCCCACTTCTTTCTCTCCAGATTTACTCTCTCTTATTGTTTCTTATGTTCTCTCACACTTCACACACAGCCTCTCTATCCCTGTATCTATTTCTCTCTCGTTCTTTTTCTTCACTCTCTCACTCTCTTTATTTTCCTCTCCCCCTCCCTCCCCCTCTCCATCTCTCTCACTTCCCTCTCTCTCCTTCTCTCTCACTCACATAGTACAAACACTCTT
>NW_018250923.1:6755-10595 GCF_001263595.1 Phalaenopsis equestris
TGTCACTTACTCTCTCTTCAGTTTCTCTCATCACTCGCTCATTCTAACCTCTATCCCTCTCTCTCATGTGTTTTCTCGCACTACATCTCACTTCCTCTCCCCTCCCTCACTCTTTCTTCTTTCTATTTCTCTATCACTCTCTCTCATCTCTTCATTATTACTCTCACACTAACGCCCTCCCTCCATCTCTCTAACTTTCTCAATCTTGCTTTCTCTATAAATTTCTTTCTTTTTACTCTCTTTTTGTCTCTTTCTTTCTTAATCTTTCTATCTCTACTCATTTTATTGCTCTCCCTCCATCACTTTCTTATTCTCTGAATCACTTTTTCCCTATCTTCCCTCACTCTACCCTATCTTCCCTCACTCTCTATTCTCTCTCTATTTCTATCATACACTATCTCTCGCACTCTAGCTCCCTTTCTCAGACTCTTAAATCATTTACAACCACTCCTTCTATGTCTATCTTTTCACCCATTCCCTCTCTCAATCTCTATCTAACTCTATGTTCTATACTTAATTCTCCCAATATTGCTCTCTTCTCTCTCTCAAGATATCCCCTCTCTCATAGTCACTCTCTTCTCTCATCTATCTCTAATTATTTTTCACTTTATCTCACGCTGCTTTTTCCTCCTTCTCCCATCCCTCTCTCTCTCCTTATCTTTCACACATTTACAGTCTTTCTCACTCTCTCTTGCTCTCTCTTTCCTCTTCTCCTTCTATTTCTTTCATGCTCTCTCGATATCTCTTTAATTTCACTCTCACTCTCACTCCATTTTTTCTTTCTCTCTATTTTTTCCTCAATCTTTTCTTTCTTTATTTTTCTCTTAGTCTATCTCTCCCTTACACCCTATATGTTTTTCTTTAATTACATTCTTGATCATCCTCCCTTCACCACCCATATCTGTGAATCTCAAACCTCTTTAGACTTTCTCTCTCAATCTCTCAATCTCTTTAACCCATATTCTCATTCTCTTTTGCTCTTTCTTTACTTGTTCTCTATTTCCTTCGCACTATTTCTCTCTCCCTCTCTTCCTCTTCTGCTCCCTCTATTGTTTTTCTCCCTCCATCACTCTCTATTACTATCTCTCATTATCGCTATTTCACATTTGCTCTCTTCTCTCTCTCACTCTCATATATTTCTCTCCCTTTCTCTCTCCCTCTCTTTTCTCTATCGCACACTTCCTTCCGCTCTTATTCACTCTCTTTCTCTCGTTGTCTCTCGTTTCTCACTCATTCTCTTCTTCTCCTTCACTCTTGATCTCTCTTTTCTCTTCTTCTCCATCACTCTTGATCTCTCTTCCCTTACACTCTCTTCTCTTTATATTTCCCTCTCCCTCCCTCTATTGCTCCTCTCTATTGAATTTTACTCTTATTCTTACCCTCTCCCTCACTCTCTCTCCTTCTCACTCACTATTCTCCCTCTCTCGCACTCTCTATCATCACACACTCGCTCTCTCCTTCTCTCTCTCCTTCAGTCTTTTCCTCTCCTCCTCTCTCTCTCCATCTCATCCCCTTTTTCCTTCTCCCAATATTTCTCTTCTTCTCCTACCTTCTTTTCCTCAAGCTCATTCTCTCCTGCTCTTCCTTCACTCTCTCTTTTCTCTCTATTTCTCTCTCTCAATCCCCCTTTCTCATTCTTTACTTTTTTTTTCATTACCTTCTCATTATTTTTCTCTCTCCATCTCTTCCTCTTCCGCTCCCTCTATTTTTCCTTTCTCCCTCTTCTCTCACTAAAATAATTTATCTCATCCTCACTATTTCTCATTTGTTCTCCTCTCTCTCACTCACATATATTTCTCTCCCTTTCTCTCACTTTCTCTCTCCCTCTCTTTTCTCTATCCTACACTTCCTTCCTCTCTTATTCACCCTCTCTCTCTCTCACTGTCTCTCATTTCTCACTCATTCTCTTCTTCTCCCTCACTCTTGATCTCTCTTCCCTTACACTCTCTTCTCTCTATATTTCTCTCTCTCTCTCTCTCTTTTCTCACTCACTTTTCTCCCTCTCTCGCTCTCTCTATCCTGGCACACTCCCTCTCTCCTTCTCTCTCCCATCACTCTTTTCCTCTCCCTCTCTCTCTCTCCATCTCATCCCCTTTCTCCCAGTATTTCTCTTCTTTTCCTAATTTCTTCATCAAGCTCATTCTCTCTTGCTCTTCCTTCACTCTCTCTTCTCTCTCTCCCACTTTCGCTCACTCTTTTCAAAAATCTCTTTCACTCCCTCCTCTCTCTCTCTCTCTTTATCATCTCTCTTACTATCTTATGTTACTCCCTCCTCTATCACTCTCTCTCTCCCTCTCTCTATAAAGCTCCCTCTCTTGCTCTCACTTAAACTCCATCTCTCTTTCTCACTCTTCCTTTGCAATTTCTTTTATCTCTATTTCTCTCTCACTTTTCCTCCCTTCTCACTCTCTCTCTCTCTTTCTTCAATTTCACTCACATTTACTCCCTCCTTTCTCTACAACCCTCTAGATACTCTATCACTTTATCTTCTGATCTCTCCAACTTTCCCCCCTCCCTCTCTCTCTTTCTTTCTCTCGCACTCATTTTCTGCCCTCCTTCCCTATCTCACTCAGTCACTCTTGCACTTTCTTCCCTCACTCTCTCTTTTCTCTATATTTCTCTCTCATCTTCTCTCTTATTGTTGCTCCCTTTCTCTCTTTAATCTTTCTCACCACCCTCTCTATCTTACTCTAATTCTCATTCTCTTGCTCTCTCTTATATACTCTTACATATCTCTCTCTTTACAATCTCTCTCTTCTCTCTCTTTACACACTCTATCTCTTGCTTTATTGCTCACTCTCTTTTCGTCACCCTTCACTCTATCTTTCTATTGCTTTTCTATTTCCCTCCCTCTTATCTCTCTCTCTCTCTCTCTCTCTCTCTCTTTTTCACTATTTCTCTCTCTCTCTTTCTCACTTTAATTTACTCACTATTTCTCACTTTAATTTACGCTTCTCTCTCTCACTTTTTCCCTCCCACGTTCACTCCCTCCCTCTCTCCCTCATACATTTTTATCTCTCATAGAAAATAATGAGAGAACGTGGGAAGGAGAGGGATAGAGAATGGAGATAGATAAAGAGAGAAGGAGTGAGTAAAGAGAGAGTTAGGTGGACATTTATAGAAAAAGAGAAAGGGAGAGTGAATCGAGAGTGTTCATGGAGTGAGAGAGAGAAAGAGTGAGTGAGAAAGAGAAAGAGAGAGCAAGAGAGTGATGTAGAAAGAGAGAAGAGAGAGATAAAGGGGTAGAGGGTGTAAAAAGGAAAGGGAGAGAGACTGGGGAGGGAGAGTAAGAAAGGAAGAGAGGGAAAGCTAGAGGGGGGAGAAAGTGTGGGTGTCAGAGAGATCAAAAGATAAAAAGAGATAGGTGAGTGAGAGGGTTAGAGTATGAGAGTGAGAGAGAGATAATAAGAGAGAGAGAGTAGGTAGGGTGTGAGAGAGAGCAATAGGGGGTGGTTGAGAGTGTGAAATAGAGCAAGGATACAGAGAGATTTAATAAGGGTGAGGGAGGCATAAGGAGATGAATCAAGGGAGATTGAGAATCAAAATCTAGAGAGAGAAAAAAGATGCCGAGAGATATGTATATAAAGTGGGAGAGATCATGAAGGAAAGAGAGGGAGAGAGAATGAGAATGAGCGTAGGAAGAGAGAGAGTTAGAGATTCAGAATAAAAAAGAGCAAGGGTGGGAGAGATTGAGAGAGGTGGAGAGAGTTAAGATAGGGAGAGAGTGAGGAGCGAGAGAGAGGGATAGAAAAGAGAGAGCGGCCAACAAAGAGATATAGAGAGTGAGCAGTAAGAGAGGGAGGAGAGTGATAATGAGAGTGACGTGAATAGAGAAACATA
>NW_018250923.1:10612-12156 GCF_001263595.1 Phalaenopsis equestris
CGGGAAAGAGGAAATGAAGCGTGTGAAATAATCGGGAAAAGCAAGGAGAATCGAAGAGAGGATTGAGAGAGAGAAATATGGATAGAGGAAAAAAGGGGGATAGTGAGAGAAAGCAAGAGGATAAAGTAGCAATAAGGAGCAAAAGTGTGTAAAATGGGGAGTGTGGGAGAGAGAGAGAGCTACTGAGATCAAGGAAAGAAAAAAGGGATTGAGCTAGAAAAGCAGGAAGAAATAGTGAGAAAGATAAAAGAGAGAAAAAAGGAGAGTGATAGAGAGATTGAGAAAGAAATAGTAAGAGGGAAGAGAGAGGGAGTGAGAGGGAGGTAAAGCTTGAGGGTGAGTGAGAACACTAGAGAGAAGGAGAGATGAAGACAAGCAGAGAGAGATCAAGATGAATGGTGGGAGAGGTAGAAAGAGAAGGTAGGGAGAGGTGGAGGGAGGCAGGATCGAGGGGAGGGGAGAGAAGGGAGGGAGATCAAGAGAGATAGAGAGAGGAAGGAGTAGAAGTGAAAGATAAAGTAATTAAGGGAGAGAAAAGAGAGAAAGGAAGAGAGGGAGGAGCAAGCGAGGGAGACAGAGCGAGAAGAGTAAGAGATTGTGATAGGGAAGAGAGGGTGAGAGAATGGTATAGTGAGTGAGAAAGGGAGAGATAAAAGGAGCTAGAGAGAGTGTGAATAAGAAAGATATGAGCAAAATAAAGAAATAGATAGAGATCGAAAAGATAGCGAGAGAAGAGAGAGATTAAGAAAGCATGGTAGGGAGAGAAAAATGAGAGGGATGGAGGCAGGGAAGAGAGAGGGAGAGATAGAAGAGAGAGGGAGGAGAGAAGAATGGAGGGAGATATGGAGAGAGAAAGAGAGAAAAAAGAGAGGTAAATAGACATAAGAAGGGAGGGAGGGGTAGAAAGAGTTGGGTTGAGTGGGAAGGAGTGGGACAAAGGGAGAGAGAGGGAGGGTGGGAGGAATGGGAAGAGATAAGAAAAGGAATGTGTGAGAGGAGAAATATAGAATGAGAGCAAGACAGAGAGTGAGTGAGGGAAAACAAGAGAGGGAGCTAAAGTGAGAGGAAGATAGAGGGAGAGCAAGGGAAAGATAAAGAGAGAGAGATTACAATAGAGAGTGAGAGAAAGAAGCTAAAAGAGGTAGGAATGATAATAAGAGAGGGAGAGAGAGGGAGTGACAGAGAGAGACAGAGTGAGGGAGGAAAGGCTAGAGAGATTGATTGGGAGATAAAATTAGAGGGTGTGAGGATATAGAGCAAGAGAATGAGAAGGACAGTAAGAGGGAGAGTGAGGGAGAAAGTGACCAAAGGAATATATGTTGAGATTTACATACCTATTTTATAATGTTTTTGATGATATTGCACTTTAAAGAAATGTATTTTTGATGTCTTATTGCAGGAAAGATGAATTAGGGTCATTAGAGCAAAAAGATGCAAAAAGGAGTGAATTTGGAGTGAAAAGGACAAAAATGTGAAGATTTGAACTAGTCTGCCGACGGTGCCCTCGACCCCGCCGACGGCGAGTTTTTCCCCGCGACCATAGA
>NW_018250923.1:12437-16733 GCF_001263595.1 Phalaenopsis equestris
TGAGAGATTGTAAGAGTGGAGGGAAACTGAGAAATTTCTTCCTCCTTGCCACTTCGAAGAGGAATTCTGTGTACTGTAAAGAAAGGAAGAGATTCAGATGAACTTCAAGGAGTTTTCTTGGGGAGAAATTAGAGATAAGTTTATTTATTATTGTAGTTTGTGTGAATTTGATTTTATATATGAATTCTGAGTTTTGTTGTGTTTTCCCCATGAGATCTGAGTAGTTTTTTCTGTCTTTCTCCTTGTCTTGAGATTTGTGAAATGGTGATTTGAATTGGTTGAGCCACAAAAATGTAAAGAAATTGTGATTATCTTTTCACTTTGATCTTAATTTCTTTTCAATCTGGACAATTGATTTATTAAAGTATGTTGAGTTTTACAACTAAAGTGAAGATATCATCCAAGATTAGGTCAAAGCTCTTGGAAGTTGGGTGGAAATAAATAGGGAAATAATATTATCGGGCGTAGAATTGGAATTTTAGAGTGACAGACTAAAATCCCCAATTCGGTCCTAACCCAATTCGTCACTCTAAAATCTCCAATTTGGTCTCATCATTTGGGTGTTGAAGTGTAGATGTTAGCCTTCAGACGAGGGGAACGTGGGAGCTATGAAGTGAGAGTCGGTATTCTCTCAGCTCCGCCGCAAATTCAGTAAAACAGCCTCTCAGCTCAGCCGCAAATTCAGTAAACAAGCATAGGATTAGTCAATGTTCTTTATGTCGGGACCAAAAAGTAATGAATATGTATGCTCCTATTTGGCACAATACCATTGAATTGATTCACTTTATCCATTCACTATAATTTCTTGACAAGGAGAAGGATGCTTTCTTATATATTGAATATCACATTTGAACCTTCATTAGTATATGTAGTTATTTAATAGTTATTAAAATTACATATTTATTTCAATTGCCTATTAGTGACAGATAAGCAAATTGAATTCCATTATTGGGATTAAAGTATTTCTTTTCTAAAGTCTTAGTTTGTAGTTCTAATATTACTCCCTGAGGGATCGATATCTAGGACTCCATTAGAGCCCTATATTACTTAAGTGATACGTATACTTGCGTTGATAAGTGTGACTTTACAATTATGCTATATTTTATACATACATCTTTATCGAATCTATAACTGTTATTAAGTTTTTGGTGCAGTTGCTGAGGAACTAAATCTTTTAGCAGCAGTACTAAATACTTATATTTTTAAGCATATATAAAATCGCTGTCAATGAAGAATGACATGGAGGGAGTAATAAACTTATTCCACATACATGAACCACATGGCACACCCTCCCATTGGTATAACTTGGAATATACAACTTTAGTGAGGTTTTGATTTGAACTTGAAGCTAAAAGCAGCCTTTCTTTTTTGTTCTTATCAAATGGTATTTTGGAGATGAGATCAATTGAATTCAGGTCAAGGAAGGAATGTAAAAATTCTATAGACCAGGAGTTCTCTTCCCAAAAATCCTGCACCATAAGCTCGGTGTCGTAGTTTTGACGAGAAAAATAATAATATAAAGAATAGAGATATCGTGAGAGAAAGAGATAAAAAAATGGAAGGAGGGTGGAGAGAGGGATAGAAATAAAAAAGTGCAAGCTTGAGAGGAGGACAAAATGAGAGAGAAAAGAGGGAGGGAGGGATGGAGAGTAGAGAAAGGAGGATATGGGGATAGAGAGGTTGATAGTGCAAGAGATATAAGAAAGGGGAGAGAGTACAAGAAAAAAAATAGAGAGAAATGAGAGCAAGAGAGATAGAGGAGGAGAGGAAGAGAGTGAGAGAAAGAAACATGATAAAGAGATTAGAGAGACAAAAATAGAGGGAGAGAGTGTGAGATAGTGATATAGAGAGGGGGCAGCGAGGGAGAGAGATGAGGGAAATTAAGAGATAAAGAAAGAGGAGGATAGAGTAATAGATGAGTAGATATGAGAGAGAGGGGGGAGAGAGAGAAAAGTTATAATATAAGAGAAAGAGGTAGAAAGAGGAGAGATTGTAGAAGAGAGAAAAAAGGAGTCTTAGGAAGAGATAGGAGTTAGAAAATGAGAGGAAGAGAGAGATAGAGGGAGAAAGAGAAGAGAGAAAATGAGGGTGAGAACAAAAGAGTGGTAGAGAGCAAAAAAGAAGAGCACGAGAGATAGAGAGAGTGAAAGAGTTAAAGCGACATAGAGAATATAGTTTGAGAATGGTGAGAGAAAGGGAGATAGAGGGATAGAAGGCAAGTGAGTGAAAAAAAGGGAGAGAGAAAGAGGGAGGTCAAGAGAGAAAAAAAGTGGGAGAAATAGTGAGAAGGAGCGAGTGTGGGAGGAGAGAGGGATAAAGGGAGAGAAAGTGAGGGAGAAGGAGAGAGGGAAAAAAGGAGAGAGAGAGGAGGTAGAGAGAGAAGACTTTGTGAGAGAGAGCGAGAGTCGATGGTATAATTCCTCAAGCTAATAAAATCCTCTGCAAATCTGTGGACATAGGTAAATTGATGAGTTAGAGAGAGGATGAGGATGAGAAACTAAAAGAAATGGAGAGAGAGAGATGGCGAGGGAGTGAAGAGAATAGAGATCAAGAGAAGACAAAAATTGAGAAAGAGAGGGAGGAGAGAGAAAGAAAGGGAGCGGGAGAAGAGATAAAGAGATAGATGAGCGGAGGGTGTAGAGAGAAAGAGAAGAGCGAGAGAGAAAAAGAGTTGGTTAAGAGAGAGAGATAAAGATGAGAGAGAAGAGAGAGTAAAATAGACTAAACAAATGAGAAAGATAAAAAAAATGAAGAGAGAGCGAGAAAGATAGAGAGAGAATGAGATAGGGAGAGAGCAAGCTAGAGCTTATGAGAAAGAGAGAGTATAAGAAATGGAGAGAGTTAGGCAGAGAGAGGATAAATGGTAGAGAGTGGAGGGGAAAGAGAGGATGACAGAGAGGGGGTGACAGAGAGGGAGAGTGACAAATGAGAGAGCTAGGAGAATAGAGAGCAAGAGTAAGTATAAAGTAAGAGTGAGTGAAAGGGTAAGAGTGCAAGAGTGAGGTGGGGGAGAGGAGAGAGAAAGGGGAGCAGAGAAAGTTGGTGAGTTAAGAAAGAGAAAGTAAGAGAGAGAATGAAATGAAAAGAGAGAGAGTGAGGGAGAGTGATAGTGTAATAAAGAGAGAGAGAATAGAGAGCAAGTGAGAGAAAGGGAGTAAGAGAGACTAAGGGATGAAAGAGAGATAGAGGAAGAGAGAATGAGAGATGAGAGAGAGAGAGAGGTAGTGCAAGGATAAAGAGAGAGAGAGATATTGAAAGAGGAATCGCGAGAGATGGTGAGGGGAGAGAGAGAGAGGTAGAATAAAGTGAGGAAGGGAGGGAGGAAGGGAGATATAGAAAATGAGAGATGTTGGTAAGTTAGAGTGAGGGAGAGAGAAAGCAAGAGGGAGGGCAGAAGAAAAAGGGGTAGAGATTAAGGTAGAGATTAAGAATAGAAAGAAAAAAAGGTAGCAAGATCAAAAGAGGAGAAACAATTGAATAGTAGAGTGGGAGAGAGCGAGTGATTGAGCATAGGAGCTAGAGAGTGTGATAGAGAGAAAGTAAAAATTGCTAGAAAAATAGAAGCTAGAAAAAATAGGAGAAGTGATAGAGAGAGAGGGAGGGAAAAGAGTGAGAGTGAGGGATGAAGGGTGGGAAGGAAGGAGAGAGAGACCATAAGGAAGATAGAGAAAGAGAGATAGAATGGGGTGGTTATAGAGAGAGTAAGAGTGTTAGAGATAGAGTGAGAGAGCAAGAGGAGGAGATGGAGAGAGTGGGAGTGAGAGATATAAAGAGAAGATAAAGCGAGAAAGGAGAAATGTTACATAAAAGGAAGAGAGAGTGGAGATAAAAGAGATAGATGTAAGGAGAGAGGAAGGTGAGAGTAGAGTGAAAAGAGACAGGTGTAAGGAGAGAGGAAGGAGGCTAGATAGAAAGGGAGTGTTGTGTAAGGAAGGATAGAGGATGGAGGGGGAGAGAGGAGAGGAGAATGAGAGAGATGGGAGAGAGTCTGAGTGTGGAAGATAGGAAGATGAGAGATGAGAGAGAATGAGGGACGAAGAAATGGAGGGAGAAAAGAGGGAGAAATGGAGTGAAAGAGAGTGCATAAAGAGGGAAGGGATAGAATAGACAATGATAGAGTTTGAGAGATATGGAGAGAAATAAGATAGTAAGCAAGGGAGAGAGAGAGAATCAAATAGAGGGAGGGCAGGAGAGGGAGAAAGAGAGTGAAAGGGAGGGCATGAAGCTGGGAAGAGGAGAATAGAGAGAAAGATAGTCAGAGAGATAAGGAGGGAGAAGAAGAGAGAGCTAGAAAGA
>NW_018250923.1:16890-18167 GCF_001263595.1 Phalaenopsis equestris
GTGTGTGGGTGAGAGCAAGCGAGATAGAAAGGGATGGAGGGAGGAGGAGCGAGAATGGGAGAGATAAAGAAAGTGGATGAGAGACAGAAGATAAAGAGGTAATTGTGGAGCGATAGAGAAACAAATAAGGAGGTTAAGAGAAAGGAAGTAAGTGAGAAGTGAGAGACGGAGTGAATAAAGATAGTGATAAAAGAGAGAGGAAGTTGAAAATTGAAAAAGGTTTAGAGAGAGAGAATGAGGGAAAGATGGGAATAGAGGGAGTAAAAGAATTAGGAAGAGAGAGAGAGTGGGAGGGAGCAAGAGATAAAAAAGATTGTGAGAGGAGAGAGAATTGGGAGAGTGGGAAAGGGAGGTAAATATATAGAGACAGGATAGAGATAAGTGAGTAGGGAGGAAGTGAGTATAGAGAGTGGGAGAGAGGGGAATATAGATAAGAGATTGAATAGAAAAAGAGGGATGAGAGGCAGAGGTGAGAGAGGAAAAAGAGTGAATGGGTGATTGAGAAGGTTGAAGAGATAAATGGGAAGAAGGGAGGGAAGGAGGGGGTACAAGAGAATGAGAGAAAGAGGTAGGGAATGTGAACAAAGCTTGAGAGAGTGAGAGTAAAAAAGAGAAATAGAGAGCGAGAGATAGAAGGAGATGGAGGGAGAAAGAAAAGGAGTGTTAGAGAATGAGAGCGAGGAGATTGAGATAGAGAGAGAAAAAAAGCGAGTGAGAGAGAGTGAGAGGATGATACGGAGTGAGATAGAAAGTAGATAGAGTAAGAATGATAAAAAACAAAGAGAATGAGTGAGAAAAAAAGCAAGGGAATAAAGAGAAGAAGGGAGATCGAGAGGGAGGGAGAAAGTGAGAAAGATAGAGTGCTCATGTGAGTGAGAGAGACACAAAGGGGGAGGTAGAGAGATGAAGGGGGAGAGGTAGAGTGAGGGAGAAAAAGGGAGAGGAGAGATGAGGAGAGATTGTGGGATAGAAATAATAAGATAAGTATGGAGAGAGAGGGAGAGAAGAGAGGATGTGTCAGAGAGGGAGGAAGAGAGTTTGTGGGATGGATAGGGAGATATGCAAGAGAGATTGTGGGATGGATAGAGAGATAATGAGATTGAGGGAGAGAGAGTGTGTGTGAGTGAGGGAGAAAGAGGTAAAGAGTGGCTTGAAAGGGAGAGAGATATGTTGAGAGTGCGAGAGGGAGGGTAGGGAGTGCGAGATAGAGGGGGTGGGAGAGATGAGAGAGAGCGAGAGAGGGTGAGGGGGAGGAAATGAGAGAGATAGAGATAGAG
>NW_018250923.1:18321-19996 GCF_001263595.1 Phalaenopsis equestris
TGAAAGGGAGAGAGATAGGTAGAGAGTGCGAGATAGAGTGGGTGGGAGAGTGAGAAAGTGAGGGAGGGTGAGGGAGAGTAAATGAGAGAGATAGAGAGAGAGATAGAGAAGAAATAGATTAAAAGTAAAAGAGAAAGAGAGAAATGGGGAGGTTAAGAGATGTTGAGAGAGAAGAAGAGAGAGACATATAGATGAGAGATAGACGAAGGGATCGAGAGCAAGAAAGGGTAAGAGAGATAGAGATTGATGGGAGTGCAAGAGAAATGAGTGAAGATAACGACAAACGAGAGTGTGCAATAGTGGGAGAGAGAGAAGAAAAGTTAAAGATAAAGTGACATAAAAGGGAGAAAAAGTGAGGGGTGAAAGAGGGATAGATGGGGAAAGAGGTTGAGTGAGAGAGAGAAAGGGAGGAAGAGAGAATGGAAGGGAGGGAGAGATAATAAAGTGGGTAGAAGTGGGGGACGTATAGGGATAGGGAGTGGGGAGAAGAGAGAGTGAGTGTGAGAGAGAATAAAGAGAGAAGAGAAAAAAGGGAAGAAAGAGAAGAGAGAAAGAGAGGTATTAAGGGAGGGAAGGATGGATAAACACAGAGAGAGGAGCTAGATGGAGTGAAGGGGAGATTAAGAAGGCAAAAGAGGTAAATAGAGAGAAGAGAGATTGTTTGAGAGAGAGGGAAGGAGTAAGAGAGAGAGAGAGGAAAGGAGGGGGGAGATAAGTAGGGAAGAAGGGGGAGGTGGGCAAGCGTTAGATAGAGAGTGGGAAAGAGAGAGAGAGAAAGAGAGAGAAAAGAGGAAGCATTAGAATAGAGAGAGCAGAACGTTATAATGATCCTCATCATAATGCCTACGGAAACTACGATATTACATATTTAAATATATATCCTACACAATACTTAAGTCCGCCTATCTAATATTTCTTACAAAAACCTCTGAGCCATCTTGTTTTATTAGAAAGCTAGAACCTAGAGAGGTATAGAAGTAGGGAAGAAGGGGGAGGTGGGCAAGCATTAGATAGCGAGAGTGGGAGGGAGAGAGAGAGAGAGAGAGAGAGAGAAGAGGAAGCATTATAATAGAGAGAGAGCATGCATGTGTAAGAATGAAATAGAGAGAGATGAAGGGAGGGGGAGACATAAAACATGAGAGAGAATATGACAAAGGAGAATAGTTGAGAGGGAGAGAGTCAGAATGAGCGAGATAGACCAAGGGAGAAAGAGAGAGTAAGGGAGATTAGAATAGAGGGAGGGAGAGAAAATGAGAGAGAGAGAGATGAGAAAGATCAAGAGAAAGTAAGACATAGAGAGAGAAAGAAAAGGAAAATGTTAGAGAGCAGTGATGTAGAAAATGAAAGAGAGAGTGAGTGAGAGAAGGAAAGAGAGAACAAAAATTAGAAGATAAAAAAAGTGTAAGAGAAGAGGGAGGGTGGAAGAGGGAGAGAGAGATAAAGAGAGAAAGAAAGAAGAGAGAGCTAGTGAGCGAGGAAGAGAGAGACGAAAGGCATGCGAGAGATAGGGTGAGATAGTAAGGGAGAGAGAGAGGAAGATAGAGAGAAAGGTAGAAGAGAGGAAGAAAGAATCAAGATAGTGGGAGAGAGGGAGAGAGAGAGAGGGACAGCAAGAGGGAGAGACAGATAGAAGAGTGAGATTCCCTCCCTTTCTCTCTGTAATCCACTCCATACT
>NW_018250923.1:20290-21240 GCF_001263595.1 Phalaenopsis equestris
GGAGCAGGGGAAAGAGAGATTGAGAGAGCTGGATAGAGTTAATGATGTGGAGAGAGTGAGGAACAAGAGAGAGGGATAGAAAAGAGCAACAGAGAGATAGAGAGAGTGAGAGGTAAGATAGGGAGGAGAGAGAGAATGAGAATGACTTGAATAGAGTGAGACATAATCAGATTGATGTAGACTGAGAGAGAGGGTGAGAGGAAAAGAATAGCGTAGGAGAAAAGAGAAAAGGAAGGAGAATCTATGAGAAGATTGAGAGAGAGAAATATGGAGAGGCAATGAAAGTGAGAGAGTGAGAGAGAGCAAGAGAAAGAGGGAGTAATAAGGAGCCAGAGTGAGAAAGATAGGGAGAGTGAGATAGAGCTGGAGATGGAAAGGAGAGAAAATGAAGATTGAGCTAGAAAAGGAGGAAGAAATAATGAGAGAGATGAGATAGACAAAGAGAGAGATATCTAGAGAGAGTAAGAAAGAAATAGTGAGAGATAAGAGAGAGGGAGTGAGAGGGAGGTAGAGCTAGTGGGAGAGTGAGAAAGTAAGAGAGAAGAGAGATGAAGTGAAGGAGGGAGAGAACGAGAGGAATGGTGAGAGAGGTAGAAAGAGAAGGGAGGGAGCGTGAGTAATATAGAGGGGAGAGGAGGAGAGAGTGAGAATAGAGAGAAGAGAGGGAGATCAAGAGTGATAGAGAGTGGGAGAAGTGGAAAAGAAAGACAAAAAAGTAAGGGAGAGAGAAAGAGAGCAAGGAAGAGAGGGAGGTTAATGAGAAGATAGAGCAAGACGATAGAGAAGAGATACATAAAAGAAGAGATAAAGAAAAGAAAGACTTAATGAGGGGGGACGAGGTTGGAGATAAAGAGAAAGGTGAGTGGGGAGGAGAGAGGAGCGAAGGGGAGAGAGTGAGAGAGACAAGAGAGGAAAAGAATGATGAGAGAAAAGAGAGAATAAGGAAGGAA
>NW_018250923.1:21451-24852 GCF_001263595.1 Phalaenopsis equestris
AGTTAATATTATTTGAGAGAGTGAAGTGAGGGGGAAAGAGAGAGAATAGATTGTAGAAGACATTGGTTGATATTATTTGAGAGAGAGAAAGAGTAACTGTGAGAAGGAAGAAGCGAAGGAAAGAGAGTGAAATCAATATTCTCTCTATCTCCCTCTCTCTTCCTCTATCTTGCACTGTCACTCTTCTTAACTCTCTTTACCTCTATCACACTCTCTCTTTCTCACTTTCTCTACCTATATCCCACTCTCACCTTCTTCTTCTTTCACCCTCTCATCCTCCCTTCTTCCCTCTTTTGTTTGTCTTTCTCCCTCTTCATCTCCCTCTATCTCTTGTTATCTCTTTTTAGTCCTTTCTCGCCCTCTCTCTAATTCTCTCGATCGCTCCCCTCTCTCAATCCATCTATCAACCTCTCTCTCTCTCTCTCTCAATATCTCTCTAAGTGGAGATGCTTTCTTCTTTTTTCTCTCCCTCCCTCTTTTTTTTCACTCGATCTCTCTGTCTCTTGCTAGAGAGAGCAAGGGAACGAGATAGAGAGAGGAGAACAAGAGAGAGCTGTCGAGGATAAGGGAGAGAAAGAAAGATGGCAAGGGAGAGAGAGACGTTAAATCTAAGAGAAAGTCAGAAAGATATAGTGGGAAAGAAGAAGCAAGACAAATGGGGTGGGAATAAGAGGGAGAGGTCGGTTGATCCCCCCATCTTTATCTCACTCTATCTGTTTTTTCTATCTAATTTGAGAGACAGTTTAAGAGAAGATAAATAGAGAGAGTCAGTGAGAGAGAGAGAGAGGAGAGAGGGATACTTAGAGAGGGAAAGAAAGAAAGAGTGAGATATAAAGCTACAGAGAGTGACAGAATGAGATAGAATGAGGGATAGTGAGGTAGAGAGTGAAGGTAGGAGAGTGAGAGAAAGAAGTGGAGGGAAAGATATATCAAGAATGAGAGGGGAAGAGATTGAAAAAGAGAATTATAATATAGAGAAATAGTGATAGATTAAGGAAAAGATGGAGAGAAAAAAAAGATATGTAGGGATGGAGGGTCTCTTTCTCTCTCTGAGCTGGAGAGAGCGTGAGAGAGGTGAGAGGGAGAGAGAGTGGTGAAGAGAAATAGGGAGAAGAGAAGGAGAGGGAGAGAGGAGAGTTAGGGAAAAAATAGGAAGAGAGATATCAAAAGTGAGATAGAGCAAGGGAGAGAAAGAGAGAGAAATAGGGAGAGAGAGAAAGAGAAATAGAGATGGAGACTGATTGTGAGGGAGAAAGAGCAAGAAAGGGGAAGAGATTGAGCAAAGAAAGAGGGAGGTAGACTGAGGTAGAATGTAAGTGTGAGGGATAGATAAAACAAGAGTGAGAGAGTGGGAGAAGAGGGATAACGATAGAGAATGAGAGAGAGACATGAATAAAGTTAGGAGGGGTTAAGGGGAGAAAAAAAGGGTGAAGAGTGAGAGACAGTGAGAGAAGAGTGAGAAGGGGAGCATGAGAAATGGAGAGAGAGTGAGAGAAAGAACAAATAGAGCAAGGTATGAAGAGAATAGACCTCTCTCTCTCCCTACCTATCACACTTTCTCTTACACACTCTCTCACATTCTCTCTCTATCCCCCTCTCTCTGTCACTCACTTTCTTTGTCATCCCATTTTTCTTACTTCTCCCTTTATCACTATTTTAACCTCAAAATCTTATTCTCTCACCCCCACACACACTCTCTCTCTCTCATCTCGCTCTTGTAATGTCAAGGGAGAGTAGGGACGGATGGAGAGGGAGAAGGAGATCAAGAGAGTGTGTGAGAGGGAAAAAAGGTAGAGAGGAAGAGCAAGTGATAAAGAAGGGAGGGAAAGGGAGGGTTAAAATAGAAAGAGGGAGGGAAGGGGAGAGTGAAAGAGAGAAGAGAAGAAAAGTGTGAGAGAATGAGCGGTAGAGAGAGATTGGGAGAGGGAGAAGAAAAATAAAGATAGACGGGAGAAAGAATAATGAAAGACATGGAGGTATTATGAGAGAGAATGATAGTGAGATAACGAGAGAGAGGGAGATGGAGAGATAGAGAGGGAGGGTGTGGTAAGAGAGAGTGAGAGAGAATGAGGGAATGAAAATAGGGGATATCAAGTAGGGGTATAGACAAGAGAGTCTGAAAGAGAGAAATGTAGAGAGAGGTAGAACGTGACTAAACATGAGACGAGAGAGAAAAATAAAGTGATAGATGGATGAGCGTGAGACAGAAATTGAGTGAGAATGAGAGAAAGAGAGTGAGATAGAGAGAAAAGTGAGATGGAAAAGAAGAAGTAGAATAATATTAGAAAGCGTAAGAGACGTGTAGGGTGAGGGAAGAGGAAGAAAGTGACATAGAATGTGACATAGGAAGAGAGATAAGGGAAAGGAGAGAGATAGAGAGAGAAGGGAAAGGAGAGAGATAGAGAGAGTGAGGTAAAGTGAGAGGGAGAGATAGTGAAAGAGAGAAATAGAGAGAGCAAAATGAGTGATAGAGAGGTAGGTAGAGAGATAGGCCCTATCCCTTCATCTCTCTTAACCTTCTAATGTGAGCGAGAGAAAGATAGAGGGTGAGAGAGAGAAAGAGAAGAATAACAGAGAGAACAATAAGAGTGCAAGAGAGGGACAGAAAAACAAAAATGAGAGAGAACATGAGGGGGAGAGAGAGAGTGAGGGAGGGAGTGAGATAAAAAGATCAAAAGAGAGACTGATTGTGAAGGCGAAAGATCATATAGGAGAGAGAGAAGTGGGTAAGAAAGAGATAAAGGAAAAAAAATAATGATAGATAATGAGAGGGAGGGAGTGAGAGTGGGAGTAGTAAAGAGAGATATAGTGAGAGAGAAAAAGAGTTAGTGGTATAAGGAAAAAAAGAAATGAAAATGCGAGAGGGGAGAGAAGGATGGAGTGTGAGAGAAACCAAGAAAGTGAGAAAGAGATATAGAAAGATGGAATGAGAGAACCAAGGAGAGATATGGGGAGGGACCGTGAGAGATGGGAGAGAGTGAGAGAGAACATCTAAGAGATAGAGAAGAGAGAGGGATGGAGGGCGGGAGCATGATTGAGAATGAGAGAGAGAGAGTATGTGCAAAGATGCTCTCTAGAGGGTAGAAAGAGAAAGTAGCAGAGAGAAGAAAGAAAGAAAAATCTCTCATCACTCACACTCATTCTCGCATTCTCATTCTCTCTCTCTGTCTCTTACAATTTATCTTGCTTACTCTTTATGTATATCTTTCTATCTCTTCACTTAATTCTTTGATATCTATTTTTATCTCTCCGTCAAACTCTTCTTTCTTCCCTCTTGCTGACTTTCCTCTCCCTCAATCATGCTCTCTCTCCCTCACTCACCCTTCCCTCCCTCCCTCCCTCCATCCCTTTCACTTACTCTCTTTTCCCTCTCTTCCTCTTTCTGAGAGATAGAGAGGGAG
>NW_018250923.1:24897-29225 GCF_001263595.1 Phalaenopsis equestris
GAAAAGAAAGAGGGAATAGACAAAGAAAGAGGGAGGTAGAGAGAGGTAGAATGTAAGTGGGAGGGATGGATGCAACAAGAGAGAAAGAATGGGAGTGAGGGATAATGATAGATAATGTGAGTGAGAGATAAAGATAGTTATAGGAATGTAAGTGGGAGGGACAGATGCAGCAAGAGAGAGAGAATGAGAGAGAGGGAGAACAATAAAGAATGTGAGTGAGAGATAAAGATAGAGATAGAAAGGTTTGGGAGAGAAAGAGAGAAGAGTGAGAAGTAGAGCAGGAGAAAGGGCGAGAGAGAGTGAGAGAGAAAGATAGGGAGGGAGAGAGAGTGCAAAAGAGGGTGAGGAGGAAAGAAAGGGAAGAGAGGGAGTGAGAGAAGTAGAAATAAAGCTAAATAAAGTGAGAGTGAGGGAGAGTGTGTGTAGTGATGAAGAGATGGAGGGTGGTATTGTGGGAGAGAGATATCTCTCTCTAGCTCAATATCCATATCTCTTTCTCTTACCCTCTTCTCTCACACTTACAGTCTTTTTCTCTCCCTCCTCCCTCATATCCTATATCTCTCTACCTCCCTCTTTCTTCCTAGAGAGAGGGAGAGAGAGCCTAGAGCAAAGAATGATATAGAAGAGAGAAAAACAGAGAGAGGTATGGAGTAGTGGAACAGAGAGATTGGGAGGGACTTTGATGAGGTGAGACAAAGAGTGATTAAGAGAAGCAGATAAATAGAGGGAGGGAAAAGAGAGTGGGAAAGAGAGGGAAGGAGATAGAAGACTGAGATAGAGAGAGGAGACATATAGAGAATAGTGAGGGCAGGGGAGAGGTAGAGAGTGGTGAAAGGGAGGAGATAAGTAGAAATATTTCAAGAAAGAGATAGTGAGGAAAAGACCAAGGTAGAATAGAGAGAGCTAGAGAGTGTGATATAGTACGGAGTGTGATATAGCTCTGTCCACTCTTTTCTCTCATGCTTCCTCCCCTCGTCTCTTTCTCTATCACTCTCACTCCTCTTTCTCTGTCTCTCCTTTCTCACATTCTTCCTCACTCTCTTTTTCCCTCTCTCTCACTATATCACCCTCTTCCCTCACTCTCTATCTCTTTCCTTCTTTCTCTTCTTTATTTCTATCTTCTCTCTCCTCTTATCTCTCTTCCCTCCCTTTAGAGAGCATTTTTGCTCAATCTTTCTTTCACTCACTCTCTCTCTTGCTCCATCCCTTTCTCCCTATCACACCCACCCTTTTACTCCCACCCCCCTCTCCCTCCCTTCCTCTCTTTTTCTCGTCTCTTTTTCTCTTTCATACTCTTTTCTCTCTCCCACTTTCGCTCTCACTTCCCCATCTCTCTCTCACTCTCATTAGAAGTGTGAGAGAGTTGAAGGTATATAGCCTCTCTTTCTCTCCCTCACTTTCCCTCCCACTCATGCTCACTCTCCCCCTCTTTCTTGTTCTATCTCTCTATTACTCTCTTTGCCGCTCTATTTGTCACTCCCTCTCTTACACTTTCTCTTACCTCACTCTCCACCTTTCTCCCACTCTTTATTCTCATTCTTTCTCTTCTATTTCTCCCATTATCTATCTCCCACTCTCTCTGTTGCTCTTACTTGCCCATCTCTCTTCACTCTCTATCTCAACATGCCTCTTTCTCGGTCACATATTACCTTCCTCCCTTATTAACTTTTTTCTCTCCATATCTTCATTCTTTTAATATCTCTATCTCTCTTTCTCTCTCTAATAACCTCGCAGTCACTTGCCCTTCTCTCTCATATTTTCTCTCCCCAGCTTACCTCTCTCTCTTTCTCTCACCTTTTCATGATCTCTCTTTCTCTTGCTCTTCTCTTCTCCCTTCTCTCCATCTTCTATTATCGTAGCTAGAGAGAAAGAGCGAAAGGGAGAGAGTAGAACAGAGAGAAGAGTGAGAGAGCAAGAGTTAGAGTGGGAGAGAGATAGTGCTTCATTCACCTCTTATCTTCATTTGTCTTATAGAGAGAGAGAGGGCGAGCGAGAGATTGAGATAGAAATATAGGCTAATATTTTGAGAGAAAGATAAAGAGAGATTTAAGATAGGAAGTGATATCTATATTCTCTCTCTACCCTTCTCTCTCCCTGTATCCTGCTCTTTCTATCTCTTTCACACAAAATCTCTACCTCTATCCCACTCTTTCTCCTTCATTTTCCCTCCCCCTCACTCCTTCCCTCCTCCATATCTTTTACGTCAATCCCTGTCTCTCTTGCTCCACCTTAATCTCTTCTTTTCTATGTTTGTTTTCTCCCACACTCTCTCTAAATCTCTCACTCAGTTTTCTTGGTCCATTAATTTATAAACTTGTCTCCTCTCTCTATCTCTCTCTATTTATATGTTCTCCCTTTCTTCTTTCCCTCCCTCTTTCTTTCTTCCTTCCTTCCTCCTTATCTCTCACTAGAGAAAGAAAAAAAAAGAGGATCTTCACTAGAAAGAAAAAAGAGAGGAGAAGGATAGAGAGGTATAGAGAGGTAGGAGAAACAAAGATATGGAGGAAGATAGAGAAATTGAGAAAATGATGAGAAGGGAGAGAGACACTCAGAGTAAATGACAGTGAGAATGAGAGAGCGAGAGGGAGGGAGTGGGAATAAGAGAGTGAGAGATGGGAGGTGTACTCTCTATCTTACCTCACCCTCTTACTTGTAATCACTCTTAAAATCTTGCCATATTTGTGCTCTCTCTCACTCAGTCAAGCTCTCTTCTCTCTCACTATAAAGAGAGAGAGAAGAGAGGAAGGTAAGGAGAAAGTGAGACGCTTCGTATTATCTCTTTAGTGAGTGAGTGTGTGAGAGAGGGAGAGAGCGAGATAAGTAGAGAGAAGGAAAGGGTTTCACACTTTTTCCCTCTTGATCCTTCAGTCAATCTCTCTCTCACTGTTCTCTTGCTTGATCTTTCTTTCTCTTATCTCTTATCATTCTCTCCCTCTCAACCTATAAACTCATTTCTATCTCCTAACTCTATCACTCTTTCTCTCTCGCTCTCCGCTCTCCTCTCGCTCTCTCTGCCTCTATATTTCTCCTCAATCCCTTTCTTTCCCACTCCAGATATCTCTTTCACTCTATCTCTAACTAGAAGAAATGGAGAGAGAGAGAGATAGGTTTATAGCTTGGATAGAGAGGGATAGAGGAGAGATAGAGAAGAGAAGATAAAATAAGATATTACAAGAGACAGATCGAGAGAAAAGTAGCAAGGGAGAGCTCTATCTATATATCTCTCTCATATTTCTCTCACACACTTTCTCTCACTCAGTGGAAGATAGTTAAAAGGGAAGGATGGTAGGAGGGCAAGCAAGAGATAGTTAGCTAGATATAGAGAGATAGAGTGAGAGAAAAGGTGGAGAGAGCCTGAAGGAGGAAGATAGTGGCGGGAGAATGACAGAGAAGAGAGGGTTATAGTGACAGAGAGTTAAAATTAGATAGAAATTATTACAAAGAGAGAGAACAGATCAAAAGATAGGAGAGATAAGAATTTGAAAAAGAGAGAGTGTGAGACAGTGAGAGAGCAAGAGTGATAGAGTGAGTGAAGAGGGTGAGTGATAGAGGATGTGAGAGAGATGTAGGTGAGAAAGTATGAGTGATAGAGAGAGGAGGTATAGAGCAAGAGTGAGAAAAGAGTGAGATTTTGATGAGAGAGAGAGCGTGAGAATTAGAGTGGGAGAATGTTAAGTTAGAGATAGAATAATAAAGAGAGAAAGATGGAGAGAGAGATAGATGGAGAGAGAGAGAGATAGAGAGCAAGAGAAAAATGATAGACATAGAGAGGTTAGAGAGAGAAAGAGAGAAGAAAGTGAAGGGGAGCATGATAAAGGGTGAGAGTGAGAGAGAAAGATGGGGATGGAGAGAGAGAGAGCAAAAGAAAAAGTCAGAGGGAAGAAAGGGAGGGAGAGAGCTAGAAATGAAGCTAAATAAACTGAGAGTGAGGAAGAGAGTGTGTGAGTGATGGAGAGATGGAGGGTGGTAGTGAGGGAGAGAGAGATCTCTCACTAGCACTTTATCGATATCTATTTCTCACCCTCTTTTCTCACTCTTCCATGCTTTTTCTCTCCCTCCTCTCTAGTATGCTATCTCTCTATACCTCCCTCTTTCTTGCTAGAGAGACGAAAGAGAGAGATTAGAACAGAAAATGATAGAGAAGAGAGAGAAAGAGAGAGAGGTTGAGAGTGGTGGAAGAGAGAGAGTCGGAGAGACATTGATGGTACGAGACAATGAATGATTGAAAGAGAGAGATAAGTAGAGGCAGGGAAGAGAGTGGGAGAGAGAGTGGGAGGGGGGATAGAAGACTGAGATAGACATAGGAAATATAAAGCGAATAGAGAGGG
>NW_018250923.1:29417-30309 GCF_001263595.1 Phalaenopsis equestris
AAATCCTCCCTCTCCCCCCTCCTCTCAATGTCTCTCTCTCCCATCGCTCTCTATCTCTATCCTAATTTCTTTACGTATTTCTATATTCTTTCTTGTCTTATCTTTCTTCCATCTCTTTAAAGAGCATCTTTGCACATTCTCTCTATCACTCACTCTCTCTTATGCTCTCTCTCCCACAGTCTACATTGTCTCTCTCTCACTCTCTCTCACTCTCTATCAATCCTTCTCTCTCTCTTTCTTGGTTCTCACACTCTATCTCCATATCTTTTTCCCTTTCTATCTCTTGCTTTCTCTCACACCCACTCACTCTCTTTCTCCCAATCTCTTTCTCAACTCTATCTAGCTCTTTTTTTCTTTCACAATCTCTCTATTTCTTTCTTTCTCTCCACCCCTCTTTCACATTATCTCATTCTCTCTTTCCTTATCTTTCTCGCCATCCCTCACTATTGCTCTTCCTCTTGTTATTTTTATCATTCATTCTCTCTCACACTTTCTCTCCCTCATGCTCTCTCTCATTCTCTATTTCTCATTCATTCTTTTTCTCCCTCCCTCCCTCTCCCCTCAGTTTCTCTCTCTTTCTCCTTTCTCCTTTTCTTTCTTTCTCTTATCTCTCTCTCTCTTGCTCTCACTTCCTCATCTCTTTCTCAATCTCCTTAAAAGTGTGAGAGAGTTGATGGTATAGAGCCTCTCTTTCTCTCCCCCTCTCTCCCTCTCTCTTTTGCTCATTCTCCCTCTCTCAAACTTCCCCATCACTTACTCTCCTTATCTCTCTATATGTCCCTCCATCTCTTACTCCCTCTCTCTTACCTCACTCTCTACCTCTCTCTCACTCTTTATTCTCATTTTCTCTCTTCTCTTTCTCTAACTCTTCCCTCTATCTGTCTCTCTTTCT
>NW_018250923.1:30338-33730 GCF_001263595.1 Phalaenopsis equestris
AACATGTCTCTTTCTCGATCAAATTCTACCTCACTCTCTTTTTGACTTTTCTCTATCCCTATATTCATTCTCTCAATCCCTCAATCTCTCTTTCTCTCTCTAGCACCCTCCAAGTCGCTTGCTCTTCTCTCTGACAATCTCTCTCCCCCATCTTCCTCTCTCTTTTTCTCTCTACTTCTCACGATCTCTCTTTATCTAGTACTTCTCTTCTCCCTTTTATATTTCTTTTCATATCAAGCTAGAGAACAAGAGAAAAAGAGAGTCAGTAGAAAAAGAGAGAGGAGGGGGAGAGAGAGAGGAGGGGGAGAGAGATAGTGAGTGAGAATGAGTGTGAGAGAAAAGGGAGAGCGACTAAGAAAGGGGAGTGGGTGTAAAATTGAAGGAGAGGGAGAGTTCTTTCTCTATCACACATGCACACACTTCTCTCAATCTTTCAAATCTTGTTGTCCTCTCCCATCTCTCTCTTTGTCTATCAATTGCTCTCTCTCTCTTCTCTTACCTTATGTCTCTATCACACTAACTCTCTCACATTTCCTCTCCACCTTACACTCAATCTCACATACACACACTCTCTTACATTCTCTCCCTCCCTCTCTTCCTCCCTTTCTTCTCTCAGCCCCTCTCTCTGCCTCCCTCATCCCTTTCCCACCCTTTCTCTCTCTCTCACTTTATGTCTTTATCTCTAGCTCTATTTCCATCTTAGCCTCCCTCTGCTTTTAACTCTCTGACACTCTAAATCTATTCCATACTCTCTCTCTTTTCCAATATCTCACTCCCCTTTATCTTCCATTCAAGCTATTTTTCTCTCTGCTCTTTCTCTAGCTGCCTTCCTCATCCCTCCCTCCCTCCTACCCTTTAATGTGAGGGAGTGAGAGAGAGAGTGAGAGAGAAAACTAGAGAGAGTGTGAGAGAGAGAAATATAGAGAGATCTCACTTTCTCGATCTCTCTCATTTGTTCATCTCTCTCTCACTCTCTCTATCTCTCTTGTCTATCCTTTGGTCACATTTTACCTCTCTATACATTGCCCTTCTTCTGACTCTTTTCTCTCTCTCCCAATTTGTTATCCCTTATATTGATTCCTCACTCGCTCTAACAACCAACCTCCCTCTATGACTCTTAAATCTCCCACTCTCACATTATCTCACTCCAATCTCCCTCATACTCTCTCTATGTTTTTCCTTAATCTCTCCCCCATCTCTCTTAATCTTTCTCTCTCCCTCTACCAATCTCTCTCTACTGCTCTTTGACTCACTCTTCTCTTCTCTCTCTCTTTAACTCTCCCCCTCCCTCCATCCCTCTATTTTAAATCCTCCCTCTATTTCAAACCCTTTCTCCATCTTCTTTATCACTCTCTTTATCTCTTTCTTTCTCTCTACCTCTTTCCTCTCTCACACTAGCTTTTACTCTCCTTCTCCCTCTCCGTCCATCCCTATCTCCTCTAACAGAACAAGAGAGATAAGAGTGAGAGACAGTGGTGGAGTGAGAGAAAAAGAGTTTGAGAGATAGAATGAGTGGTAATGTGAGAAGTAAGAGAGATGGACTAATAGAGAGAGTGAGTGATGAAGAGGGAGGGATAGATAGAGAATGAGAGAGAATGTGTGTCAGATAAAGTGTGAGAAGGAAAAGGAGAGAGGTGTATTCTCTATCTTAGTTCACTTTCTTACTTGTTATCACTCTTTAAATCTTTCTCTATTTGTTCTCTCTCTCACTTACTCAAGCTCCTTCTCTCTATCTCTCACTATAGAGGTAGAGAGAATGAGATAATGAGAAATAATGATGCTTCATATTCTCTTTCTAGCGACTAAGTGAGCGAGTGAGGGAGGGAGAGAGAAAGATAAGTAAAGGGAAGGAAAGAGCCTCCCACTTTCTCTCTCTTGCTCCCTCAATAAATTTCTCTCTCACTATTCTCTAGCTTAATCTTGAATTCTCCTATCACTTATCATTTTCTCTCATTCTCAAGCTATCAACCTATCTCTCTCCTAACACTATAACTCTTTCTCTCTCACCCTCTCTACCTCTCTGTTTCTCCTCACTCCCTTTCTTCTCTCACTCTCAATATCTCTTTCTCTCTATCTCTTATTAGAAGAGTTGGGGAGAGAGAGATAGGTTGATAGTTTGGGATAGAGTGTGTGACAGAGGGAGAGAGTGGAGAGATAGAGATGATAAGATAAAATAAGAGATTAGAAGAGAGAGAGCATGAGAAAGGCAAGCGAGAGTTCTCTCTGTATCTCTCTCTCTCATTGTCCTCTCACACACTCTCTCGCTCGGTGGAAGATAGTTAGGAAGATAGTTAAAGTAAAGGGGAGAGAAGCTAAAAGGGGAACTGAGGGAGAATGAGCTAGAGATAGAGAGATAGAGTGGAGAGAGAATGAAAAATGCATATAGTGGTGGGAGAGAGACAGAGAGGAGAGGGTTAGAGCGGGAGAGATTTAAAGTTAGAGAGAGATAGTTAAAAAGAGGAATAAAGCAAAAAAAGGGAGAGAGAAGAATGTGATAAAGAGTGAGAGAGTGAGAAGTGAAAGAACGAGAAAACAAGAGTGCTAGAATGAGTGAAGAGGGTGAGTTATAGAGGATGTGGGAGAGATGTAAGTGAGAGAGGACAGGTAGAGTAAGAGTGAAGATTTTGAAGAGAGAGTTGAAGAGAGAGAGCGAGAGCATGAGAGTTAGAGAGGGAGAATGTAAAAGTTAGAGAAATAATGAGAGGAAGAAAAATGGAGAGAGAGATAAAGTGATAGAGAACAAGAGAAAAAGTGGAGAACCTCAGTCTTCAATCTAAAAGCTTCCTTTCTTGCAATCCCTTACTGCCTCTCGCTTCTCTTTCTCACTGTCCCCCTCTCTCTTTCACTCTTTTGTCCTGACACTTGTAATTCCTTTCTCTCTCACACACACACAATCTCTCTACCCTCTTTTGTCTCTTTCTCTCTCTATCACTCTGTCAGTCTGTCTCTATCTTCTCTCTCAAAAACACACTATTTTCTCTCTAAACCTCCCTCTCCCTTACTCTCTTATTGTATCTCACTCGCTAAAAATCTCTCTCTCTCTCTCACCATCTTAGTTCTTTCTCTACCTTTCCAACTCTCTCTCTTTTCTCTACCCTCTACTCTCTCTTACCCTATCTCCCTTTCTCCCTCTCCCTATTCCTTAACTCTCACTTCTCTAGCTATCTTTTATCTCTGTCTCACTCTATCTCAGATTCCTTATCTCCCTTCCTACCTCTATCATGTGTAATGTAGAAATGGAGAGAAAGAGATAGAAACAGAGAGAGAGAGATAAAGATACAGTAGAGAGAGAGGGAGGGGAGATGGAACAAAGAGAGTAGGAGAGAGTGTTAGAGTGAGTGAGAGGAAGGGAGGGAGAGAGAACAACCAAAGGGAGGGAGGAATATTTTTCT
>NW_018250923.1:33845-37250 GCF_001263595.1 Phalaenopsis equestris
CCTATCTCTCTTCCTCTCCCACTCAACCACTATCCCTCTCTCATAATCATTCTCATGCTTTCTCTCCCTCCACCCTCTCTTACCTCCTTCTCTCTCCCTCCCTCTCTCTATCTCCTTATCTCTCTCTATCTCTCCATCCCTCACTCCCTCGTAGCCTTCCTTTTACTCTCTCAACCTCACTCCCTCTATCATTGTCCATCTCTCTTTTACATAATTTTTTTATGTCCCTCTCTCACTCACTCTCACACACACTCTCTCCTTATTTTTTCTCTTACCCTTCCTCTTAACTCTCTCTCTCTCTCTCTCGCTCTCAATCCCTCACTCTTGCTTTATCTCTGTCTCTCTCACACTTGAACTCTCCTTGTCTCTCTTCACACACACTCTCTCTCACTCTATCTGTTATTCTTTCTTATTATCTCTTCAATGCCTAAACTCCCTCCTAGTCTCACTTCTCCCTCATGTATCTCTTGCTTTTATTCTCTTTCATGCTATCTATTTCTTTATATCTCTCTTAAACTATTAAGCCCTATTTACACATCTTTCTTTATATGCGTCCCTCTCTCCCACTATCTTGCTCTTTCTCTCTCTCATTCTATAAATCCCTTTTATCTCTCACTCTATTTTTACCTCTCCCTCTCTCAGTCTCTTGATGTCTCTCACTCTTTCTCTTCTCTCTCTTATTCTCTCTCTCAATTTACCTCTCTCACACTCTAACTCTTTCACGCCCTCCATATATCTTTCTTTCTCCTCTTCTTTTTTCTTTCTCAATCACTCACTTAGCCCCTTCTCTCTTATTGTCTCTCTCATCCTCCCTATCTTTATCTTCTCTCACTTTCATTCTCTCATGCTTTCTCTCTCATTCATTCTATCACTCTTCTCTCTCACTTTCATATTATTTTTTCTCTCTCTCATCATCATTCTTTGCCCCCCATCTTTCTTTTGCTCTCTCTTCTTCCTCCTCACTTCTCACAACCTCTCCCTCTATATCTCCCTCTATAATGAGAGAGAGAAAGATGAAATAAGAGTGAAGTTAAAGACATAAGAGAGATGGAGAAAGTAAGGGAGGAAGGGTAAATATATAGAGTTTTACATGAGAGATAAAGAGAGATGGAGGGAGGGTAGGTGAGGAAAAAGGGAGAAAGAGCAAGGTAGGGAGGGAGAAAGAAAGAGAGGGATAGAGAGTGAGAGAGAATAGTAAGAGATAGAGAGCAAAAGAAGAGCGAGGGAGTGAGAGGGAGGGAGTTAGAGTGAGTGTAAGAGAGAGATGGGGGAGGGAGGGAGGGTTAGGGAGGAATGGAGAGTGAGAAAGCAAGAGAGGATGAGAGATTACAGAAGAGAGTGTGAGAGAGTTAGAGTGGGAGAAAAAGGAGAGAAAGGTAAGAAATGAGAGACATAGATATAGAGAGATAGAGTGAGACAGAGTGAGCGAAAAAGAAAGAAAAGGGAGAGATGTTTATATTTTCTCTCTGTCCTTCCCTACCACTTTTTCTCTCTCCTTCTCTAACTCTCTCATGTATTCTCTCTTTCTCTTCCAATCACTTACACTTATCTTTCTTGCTTTATCTTTCTGTATTTTCTTTCTCTAGCTCAACGTCTCTCTCACTCTCACCCTCCCTCAGTCTCTCCCTCCTTCCATCTCTTAGAGAGTAAAAAAGAGAGATATAGAGACAAAGAGAGTGCGTGAGTGAGATAAGAAAAGAAAAATAAAGAATGAGAGAGAGAGAAACACGAGGAGAGATTAGAGAGTTAGAGGAAGGGAGGGAGGGACATAGGGAGAGTATGCCTCCATCTCTTTCTGTACTTAGTGTGTCTCTCTCTAGCACTCCCTTTCCATCACTATCCCTCCCTCGCTCTCTCGCCCTCTCTCCTATCTCTTAAGAGATATTTAGGGAGAGAAATAAGAAAGAAAGTGAGAGAGGGGAAATGTGAAAGAGAGACGTAGTGCAGAAGACAGATAGAGATAGAAAGATCTAGAGAACAAGAGCAAAATACAACGTATAGAAAGAAGGAGGTAAAAGGGAAAAAACAAGAGTTAGATTATGAGAAAGAAATTTCTTTATCTCATCTCTTCATTCTCTATGACTTATGGAGAGAGAGTTTGAGAGGGAGAGCCATCGTGATAAATATATAGAGAGCTGGAGATCAAGAGAAAAAGAGCGTAATTATAGAGCGGCACAGAAGGGGAAAGAAGGGTTAGAGAGAGAAGAGAGGAAACATGTATGTGGGAGCACAAAAAAGTATAGAAAGAGGAGGGATTGAAGGAAATGTAAGAGATAGCGAAGGTGAGAGAGTCAGAGATAAATAGAGAGATCAAAAGAGTGAGAGAAGAGGAAGAGCGAGAGAGATTGTGAGAGAGAATGTGAGAGGGAAGAGTGAGGAACAAAGAGGGATAAGGAGGGACAAATAGGGAGTGTGAGGAAACAAGATAGGGAGAAAGAAATAGTGAGAGGAGAAATGGAGAAATATATGAGAGAAAGAGAGAGTAAGATTAGCTAGGTAGAAAGGGAAAAAGAAAGTGAGGGACAAGGAGGGACGAAGATGGGGAAATAAGTGATAAATTGACAGAGAAAGGCATAGAGGGAAAGGGAGTCGGTGAGAGAGAAAGATAAAGCAGGAGGCATAGACAGATAGGATGAGACAAGGAGGAACATGGAGAGAGAGGGAGGGAGAGGTAGGGGAAAGAGAGAAAAAAGAGACAGTAGAAGAGTAGTGTGACAGATAGAGGGAGAGAGATGGTTAGAGCCAAAGGGAGAGAGAAAGCAAGAGAGATGGAGAGCTAGAAAGATGAAAGTGAGAGAATAAGAGTGATGGAGAAATAGAAAGAGATGAAGGGTGAGAGATAGCGAGAGAGAGAGAGAGAGAGAGAGTAATAGAGCGATAGAAACAAAGTAAGATGGAGAGAAAAAAGTGTGAGAGAAAGGGTGTAGGAGAGAAAACAAGAGAGATGTATAGTGGGAAAGAGATGATTCAATCATTTCCCTCTTTTTTCCATCTATTTATCTCACCTTTCTATCTACCTCTCATTTTCTCTCTCACTTATGTCTTCCTCAATCATTCTCTCTAGCTCCCTCTC
Organism: Phalaenopsis equestris; assembly: GCF_001263595.1. Taxonomy (NCBI): domain Eukaryota; kingdom Viridiplantae; phylum Streptophyta; class Magnoliopsida; order Asparagales; family Orchidaceae; genus Phalaenopsis; species Phalaenopsis equestris. Next base: position 36,919 of record NW_018250923.1, read on the forward strand.
TCTTTCTCTATATCTTCATATTTATCTATGAGAGAGAAGGGAGAGAGGAGGGAGACTATGAGAAAGGAGGAAGAGAGAAAGAGTTAGAGGGTGAGATAGGAAGAAGATTAATGGAGTGAGTTAACTAAAGAGTGATCAAGGTAAAGAGAGGAAGACTGTGAGAGAGGAGGGATAGAGCGCGAGTTAGAGGGTGATACATGAGGGATACTAACAAATAATGAGAGTTAGTGAGAGGGAAGCGGTTGAGAGAGAGAGTTATATCTTGAGAAATATAGAGGGGAAGAGATCGAGAGAGCAAGAGCAAGAGATAGAGAACATGAGTGAGAGAGAGA
>NW_018250923.1:37592-40885 GCF_001263595.1 Phalaenopsis equestris
GGAGAGGCGAGAGGGAGCACAAAGGGAGTGAGAGAAGCAAGGGAGAGAGAGAGAGACAGAAGGAAAAATAAGGAGGGAGAAGAAAGTGAGGGAGAGGTAATGAAAGAGAGAGATGGAAAGCCTCCCTCCCTTTCGTGCCCACCCTTTATTGCTTCCTCTCTCCTTCTCTCCCTCCCTCCCTCAATCACTTTCTCTTCACAGGCACTCTCTCTATCTTTCTCTTATTTTCTCATCAACCATCTATCTCTCTCTATCTCCCTCCTTTCAACCCTCTTTCTATAACCCCTCTCTCTATCTATTCTATCTATCTCCCCTACTATCAGTCTCCCTCTTGATGAGGAGATAAAGAAAGTGAGAGAGAGATAGATGGACGAAATGGAATGGAGAGAGGGAGAGCATCTTCTCTCTTCTCATGTCTCTCTTGCCATCTCTTCATCAATATCTATTTCCCTTCCTCTCCTCTCACCATTTTTCTTTCGCACTCTCTCTCTCACTCCATCATTAGAGAGATAAAGAAGAAAGGGGGAGCAGTAAGAGAAAGTGATAGAAGAGATAAAGAAGAGGAGAGAGAATGAGAGATTACAAAATAGAGTGTGAGAGAGTTAGAGTGGGAGGAAGAGGAGAGAAAGGTAAGAAATGAGAGATAGACATATAGAGAGATAGGCCGAGAGAGAGTGTGAGAGAAAGAAAGAAAAGGGAGTGAGAAGTTTATATTCTCTCTTTCTTTCTCCTTCCCTACCACCTTCACTCTCTTCCAAGCATTTACTTTCTTATCTCTCATGCTTTATCTTTCTCTATTTTCTTTCTCTTGTTCTCCAACTCTCTGACTCTCTTTCTGTCTGTCCCCCTCCCTCCATTTCTCAGAGAGCAAGAAAAAGAGTTAAAGAATAAAGAGAGTGCGTGAGTGAGAGAGGAAGAGAGAAAAAAAAAAAGAATGAGAGAGAGAGAGAGAGAAAGAATAGGAGAGATGAGAGAGTTGGAGGGAGGGAAGGGGATAAGGAGCATGCCTGCATCTCCTTCAGTACTTTGCGTCTCTCTCTATTTTCTCCTTGACTCTTTCCAACACTCCCTCTCCATCTTTATCCCTCCCTTGCTCTCTCTCCCTCTCTCCTATCTCTTAAGAGATATTGAGCGAGAGAAAAAAAAGCAAGTGAGAGAGGGAAAAAGTGGAGAGAGGTGTAGTGCAGAAGACAGATAGAGATAAAAATATCTTGAGAACAAGAGCAAAATAGAGCATGTAGAAAAAAGAGAGAGGGAAAAAGGATAAAGCAAGAGTTAGAGTATGAGGGAGAAATTTTTTTCTCTCATCTCTTCTTTCTCTATGTCGTATGGAGGGAGAGTTTGAGAGGGAGGGAGTATAAGAGGGTGCAGAGAGAGGGAGGGGAAAAATGAGTAAGGGAGGAAGGGAGAGTCAGCGAGAGTGAGAGGAGAGATAAGAAGAGAAGATATATATCACCCTTTTCTTCACAAATCTCCGCTCACCTCTCTCTCAATATTTGTCCCTCCGCTCTGTCCCTCCTAGTACCTTGCTCTCACTCTCTCTGAGCAAGAAAGTTACAATGAGAGAGAATAAGATTAAGATAATAAGAGAGAATGAGATAAATTGAGAGAAGAGGGAAATAGTCAAAGAATGAGAGAGAGTGAGACGAGGATCAAAGAAGAGGAAGAGCTCTTTATTTCTCTCTCTCTCACTCTTTTCTCCCTCTTTCACATCTTTTTGTCCTCTCTCAGCTTCTCTTTGTCGCTCACTCACTCTTTCTATCTATGCCTCTGTCCTCTCTTAGTTTTCTGTTTCAATCTCTCTATTTTTTCTTCCGCTCTGTCCCTCCTAGTACCTTTCTCTCTTCTCACTTTTTTGCTCCCTCCCTTCCTCTTTATCTCTCTCTCTGTCCCTATACAACCTCATTATTCTCTAGCCTTCTCACTATCTCTCTCTCTTTCTCCCCTTCTTTCCATAACCTCTCCATCTTGCTCTCTTTCACTCGCTCTCACTTCCTCTCTCCCCCATCTTTTGCATGTTCAACTGACTCACTCTGATTCCATTCCTCTATCTTTCTTGCATTATCTAACTCTCTTTCTCACTTTCTCTCTCATACAACCTCACACCCTCTTTCTCACTCTTATTATTCTATCTCACAATCTTTCTCTCTCTCATCTCTTCTATTTTTTTCTCTTCTTTGCACTTGTTCATTATCTCATTATCCCTCTCTGTCTCTCTATTTTATTCTCTCTCCAGCTTTAACTTTCTCCCACTCTAGCTCTCACACACAAACACACTCTCTCTCTTCAAAATTCATTCTTTTATCGCTCTTGCTCTATCACTCCTCTGTCTATCGCTCTTTCTCTCTCTCACAAATCTCTCTCTCATCTTCTATGAAGCATCCTCTTCACCCAGTCTATCACTCTTGCTTTCCCCTTTCTCACTTCTCAGACTCTCACTTTCTATGACATTCTTCTCCATCTTTGTAATTATCTCTCTCTAGCATTTCCTCTCTCCCACTCTAACCATCACTTCCCCATCTCTCTCCCACTTCTCTCTATCTTCTGTTTTCCCCTCTCCTTCTCTCACTCTATCTCTCTATCTCTAGGTTTTTCTCTCAATTTCCTTCATGGAATCCATCCTCTTTTAGGTCTCTTCCTCCGATGGAGAGAGAGTGTGTGAGAGGGCAATGAGAAAGAAAGATATACAGAGAGATCTCCCTTGCTACCTATCTCATGCTTTATCTCTTATAATCTCTTTTTTTTCTCTATCTCCTCTCTCCCTCTCTAACACACACACTCTCTCCCAAACTATTAACCTCTCTCTCTCTCCCGATCTTTTCTAAGAAGGGATAGTGACAAAGTGATAGCATGAGTGGGAGAAACATGGGACTGAGGAGCGATAAAGAGATAGAAAGAGTGACATAAATTAGAAGAGAGAGAAGGGTTGATAGCTTGAGGGAGAGGGAGAAATATAAGAGATAAGAGAAAGTAAGATCAAGCGAAAGAATAGTGAGAGAGATTTAATGAGGGAGCGGAAGAGAAAATGTCTTAGGGTAAATGATTTTGAGAGAGAAGGGCAATTGAGGGAGAGAGAAGAGAGAGTGTGAGATAAAAAGTTAGGTGATAAGGAAAGAGAGATAAAGAGAGATAGTGAGGGAGAGAGAATACAGAGGGAGAGGTCGGTTCATAGTTTTAGGGAGAGAGTGATAGAGATAGAAGAAATATAAAAGTGCAATGAGAGTGGTATCAAAATTCTCTCTATTTCCCTCCCACTTTCTAAATCTTGCACCATCTCTCTTTTTCACTTTCCC
>NW_018250923.1:41401-47044 GCF_001263595.1 Phalaenopsis equestris
GAGAGATTTAGTGATAGAGTGAGGGAGAGATGGAGGACAAAAAGATAGGCAGGTTCTCACTATCTCTGAGGTGGAGAGAGCAAGAGAGAGGTGAGAGGAAGAGAGAGTGATAGGGAGAGAGAGAGGGAGAGAGAAAAGAGATAGAGAGAAAGCAGAAAAGTTGATATAAGGGTGAGAGGGAGTTAGCGAGCCAAAGAGAAGAGAGAAAAGGGAGTGAGAGAAAGAGAGATAGAGAGGGAGAGTGATAGTGAGGGAAAAAGAGAGAGAATGTGGGAGAGATAGACAAAGAAAGAGGGAGGTAGAAGAGGTAAAAGTAAGTCGGAGGGAGGGATGCAACAAGAGTGAGAGAATGAGAGAAGAGGAATAATGATAAATAATGAGAGTGAGAGAATGAGAGAGAGAGAAAGGTAGAGATAGAGAGGTTAGGCAGAGGAAGAGAGAAGAATAAGATGGAGAGCATGACAAAGGGTGAGAGAGAGTGAGAGAGAAAGATGGGGAGGGTGAGGGAGAGCAAAAGAGGGTGAGGAGAAAAGAGAGGGAAGAAGAGTGAGAGAACTAGAAATGAAGCTACATAAAGTGAAAGGAGAGGGAGAGTGTGTGTGTGAGTGATGGAGAGATAGAGAGTGGTAGTGAGGGAGAGAGAGATCTCTTGCTATTTGCTAGAAGAAGGAAGAGAAAAAAGAAAGGAGAAAAATAGAGTGCTAGAGAGAGATTGTGATAGGTAAGAGAAAGAAAGGGAGTGATATTGGGAGAAATATGGGGAGGGAGAGAGATATCAAGAGTAAGAGAGAGTGAGAAGAGAGTGAGAAAGAAAAAATACGAGGAAGGGAATGAGAGTAAGAGAGGGAGGGATGGGGGAGAGAGATCAATTGATCCTTCCATCTCTCTATCACTCACTATCTCTATCTACCATTCTCTCTCATGTGAGATATAGTTAGTAAGAGGAGAAATAGAGAGAGTGGGTAAGAGAGATAGAAAGGAGGGAGACCTAGAGAGGGCAAGAGGTGTAGAGAGGGGTATAGAGCTATTGAAAGAAAGAATGAGAGGTAGTGAGGCAGAGAGAGTGAAAGAAGAGAGATTGAGAAAGAGAGAAAAAAAGAGAAAGGGGTGTGAGAGAAAGAGAGAGAGAGAGGGAGAGTGATAGTGAGGGAAAAAGAGAGAGAATGTGGGAGAGATAGACAAAGAAAGAGGGAGGTAGAAGAGGTAAAAGTAAGTCAGAGGGAGGGATGCAACTAGAGTGAGAAAATGAGAGAAGAGGAATAATGATAAAGAATGAGATAGAGAGAATGAGAGAGAGATAAAAATAGAGATTGAGAGGTTAGGGAGAGAAAGAGAGAAGAATAAGATGGAAAGCATGACAAAGGGTGAGAGAGAGTGAGAGAGAAAGATGGGGAGGGTAAGAGAGAGCAAAAGAGGGTAAGGAGAAAAGAGAGGGAAGAGGAGTGAGAGAACTAGAAATGAAGCTACATAAAGAGAAAGGAGTGTGTGTGAGTGATGGAGAGATGGAGAGTGGTAGTGAGGGAGAGAGAGATCTCTTGCTAGCTCTATATCTATTCTCTTTCTTTTACCCTCTTCTCTCACTTTACACTCTTTTTTCTCTTCCTCCTCTCTCATATCCTATCTCTCTCTATAACTATCTTTCTTGTTAGAGAGACGAAGAGAGAGACTAGAATATAGAATGATAGAGAAGAGAGGGAAAGATAGAGTGAGGTAGAGAGTAGTGGAAGAGAGAGGGGGAGGGACTTTTATGGTATGCAACAAAGAGTGATTGAGAGAGGGAGATAAATAGAGGGGGGGGAAGAGAGTTGGAGAAAGAGAGGGATAGAAGACTGAGATAAAGAGAGGAGACAAAGAATAGTGAGGGTAGGAGTGAGGTAGAGAATGATGAGAGGTAGTGAGATAATGAGAAATATATCAAGAGAGGAGATAGTGAAGAGAAGACCAAGGTAGACGAAAGAGAGTTAGAGAGTGTGATATACCTCTCTCCATTCTCTTCTATGATGTTCCCACTCTGCCTCTCTTTCTCTATCACTCTCACTCCCTCTTTTTCTATCTCTCCTTTCTCACTCTCTCCCTCCCTCTATCTTTCCCTTCCTCTCACTATCTCTTCCTCTGCCCACACTCTCTATCTCTATCCTGCTTTGTCTTCTTTCTTTCCATCTTCTCTCTCTTATTATCTCTTTTCCCTCTTTTTAGAGAGTATCTTTGCTCATTTTCTCTATCACTCACACTCTCTCGTGTTCCCTTCCCATCTCTCTATCACTCTCACCCGTTTTCTACCACCCTACCTCTCCCTCCCATTCTCTCTCTTTCTCTTTCTTGCCCTTCTCCCTCTCTCTCACTCTCATTAGATGTGTGAGAGAGTTAAAGGAATAGAGCGTCTCTTTCTTTCCCTCTCTCTCCCTCCCTCTCTTGCTCACTTTTTTATTCATGTTCTATCTCTCTATTACTCTCTTTGCCTCTCTATATTTCCCTCCCTCTCTTACTCTCTCTCTCTTAACTCATTCTCCACCTCTCTTCCACTCTTTATTCTCATTCTTTTTCTTCTCTTTCTCTCACTCTTCTATCTCACTCTCTTTCTCTCTTTCTCTATCTCCCACTCTCTTTGTTGCTCTTGCTTGCCCACCTCTCTTCACTCTCTCTATCTCAACACGTCTCTTTCTGGGTCACATTCTACTTCCCTCCTTTTATTGAATTATCTGTCTCCCTATCTTCATTCTCTAAACATCTCTGTCTCTCTTTCTCTCTCTAACAACCTCCCAGTCACTTGCCCTTCTCTCCCAAATTCTCTCTCCCCTGTCTCCCTTTCTCTCTCCTTCCCTCTCCTTCTAGAGAAGCATAGAGAGTGACAGGATAGAAGAAAGTGAGATTGAGATTATCTATCCTTTCTCTCTCTCACCTAATTTTTCTCTCTATTTTTGGTATGGCATTTTCATACCATAATAGTGCAAGAAAGGGATAGAAGAGTGAGTGGTGTAAGAGAGACCTTATGAGAGCAATAGATGAGGGAAAAAGTGAGAGGTGAGATAGAGAGAAGAGAGAAAGAATGATTGAGGGTGAGATAAGGAAAGCAAGATAAAATACGAGAATTACAGAGAGGCGGGCAAGAGAGAGTGAGTGAGAGAGAGTGAGAGAGATTGAGAGGGAGAGAGAGCAAGATAGGTAAAAAGTGTGAGGACAAATTAAGGATATAAGAGAGAGTGGGAGAAAGAATATAACGAAATAGAGAGTGCATAGGCTCCGTCAGGGCTCAATCTTCCTCTCTCTCTCTCTATATTCAAATTATTTTCTCATTCTCTCAGTACCACCCACCCTAACTCACTACCTCTCCCTCTCTCTCTCACTCTCGCTCTCTCTTCTTTCTCTCTCTTAGTCCCTCGCTCTCTCTTGTTCCCTCCCTTCTTTCACTCTCCCTTGCGAGCTGTGCCTCTCTCTCTATCCCTTTCTCTCTTTCATTTTGTCCCACACTCATTGTCGCTTCTTACCTCACTTCTCTCAAACTTTCTCTCTGTCCCCCTCTCACTCTCATTGTGTCTCTCTCCCACTCCCTGTCCATTCCTTCCTCTCTTTCCATCCCTCCCACATTTGTTCTCTCTATCTAATCTCTAGCTCTATCTATTCTTTGCTCTCCTTCCTTTCTCTCTATTCCTCCATCCCTCTTAACCTCCCTCCAACTCTCATACATCTACCTTTTCTCTCTACCTCTCTTTCTTTCACACCCTCCTTCTCTCTCATTCTCTTTCTCTACCTTTCATCACTCCCCCTCCCTCTCCCCTCCCTCTCCCTCTCCCTCTCCCACTCACTCTCACACATGCTCTATCTCTTTCACACTTATGTCTCTCCCAATTTTCTCACTCTATCACTCTTACTTTCTCACTCCACTCACTTGAAATCTCTCTCTTTTTATCTCCCCCTTCTCTCTCTCACACACACACACTCTCCCTCTGCTCCTTTATCTCCCTCTCATTCTCATGATCTCTCTTTTATTTTCTACTTATCTCTCTCACTCACTCACTCTTGCCTCTCTCTCACTCAGGCACACACGCACTTGCTCCCTCTTCCTCTCCTTACACGTTTTCTCTTTCTTGCTCTCTCTCTCTCATTTATATTTCACACATTCTCTTCCTCTCCTTATTGCTATTTATCTTGCTCTTCTCTTTTTCTCCCCTCTTTTCCCTTTTTATCTATCCTTTCTCTCTCTCTCTCGAGCATAAAGTGAGTGAGAGAAGAAAGGGAGAGACATATAGAGATAGAGAGACGGAGAAAGAGAGAGGGAAAAGAGCATGAGAGAGAGGTAAAGGAGGAGAGGGAAGGCCTCCCTCCCTTTCCTGCCCACCCTCTATTCTCTTCTCTCTCCTTCTCTCCCTCCCTCCCTCACCACTTTCTCTTCACAGACACTCTCTCCATCTTTCTCCTTTTATTCTCTTATCAACCATCTATCTCTCTCCCACTCTCCCTCTTTTTAGCCCTCTTTCTCTAACACCCTCTGTCTATCTGTTCTCTCTCTCTCTCACTATCACCGTCCCTTTTGGAGTGGGAGCTAAAGAAAGTGAGAGAGAGATAGAGGGACGAAATGGGATAGAGAGAGAGAGATGGCGAAAGGTGAGAAATGAGAGAAGAGAGATAGAGTGAGACAGAGAGAGAAAGAGGAAAAAAGGGAGAGAGATGCCTATATTCTTACTCTCCTCTCTCATTCCCTACAAATTTAAATCTCTCCTTCTCTAACCCTCTTATGTATTCTCTCTCTATTTCAATCACTTACTCTCTTATCCCTCCTGCTTTATCTTTCTCTTACTCTCCATCTCTCACTCTCTCTCCCTTAGTCCCTCCCTCCCTCTGTCTCTCAAAGAGTAAGAAAGAGAGATATAGAGACAAAGAGAGTGCGTGAGTGAGAGAGGAAGAGAGGAATAAAGAATGAGAGAGAGAAAGAAAAGGAGATAAGGGAGAGTTGGAGGGAGATAGGGAGAGTATGCCTCCATCTCTTTTCGTACTCGGTGTCTCTCTCTCACTCTTTCTATTTGACTCTCTCTATCTCTCCCTCTCCATCTTTATCCCTCCCTCCTTTTCTCTCCCTCTCTCATTCTCTCTCTTTTCTTCTCACCATCACTCTCCCTCTCCTTCCCTATCTATTTTCTCTCTCTTGCTATCTCTCTCACTCTCCCTATCTCTTAAGAGAGATTGAGTGAGAGAAAAAAGAAAAAGAGTGAGACAGGGAGAAAGCGAGAGAGAGACGTAGTGCAGATTCCAAATAGAGATAAAAAGATCTGGAGAGCAAGAGCAAAATAGAGTATGTAGAAAGAAAGAGAGGGAAAACAGAGAAAGGAAAAGTTTGAGTATGAGAAGAAATTTTTTCTCTCATCTCTTCTCTTTATTCTCGTAGGGAGGGAGAGTTTGAGAGGGAGAGAGACATAAGAGGGTGCGGAGAGAGGGAGGGGAAAACATGAATAAGGAAGGAAGGGAGAGTCAGAGAAAGAGAGAGAAGAGATAAGAAGAGAAGATATATATCACATCTTCTTCCCTCATCTCCTCTCCGCGTCTCTCTCTCTCACTCAATATCCATCCCTCCTCTTTCCATCCTATTACTTTGCTCTCACTCTCTCTGAGTGAGAAAGTGACAATGAGAGAGAGAGAATGAGAGAAAGA
>NW_018250923.1:47402-67302 GCF_001263595.1 Phalaenopsis equestris
TCTCTCTCTCTCTCTCTCTTTCTCCCCTTCTTTCCAGAATCTCTCTATCTTGCTCTCTCACTCACTCTCACTTCCTCTCTCTCCCATCTCTCTCTCTGTTCCACTCACTCAGGCTGACTCCATTCCTCTCTCTTTCTCGCTTCATCTAACTTTGTCTCTCTCACTTTCTCTCTCTTACGACTTCACTAACTCTTTCTCACCCTCACTATACTCTTTCTCTATCTTTCTTTTTTACCTCTATTATCTTTTGTTCTCCTCTTTTGCTCTTGTTCATCATATCTCCATCTCTCTTTATCTATTCATCTCTATCTCTCTTTTATTCTCTCTCCAGTTTTAATATTCTCACACTCTCTCTCGCTTCAAAATTTGATCTCTTCTCACTTTTGTTCCATCCCTCTTCTCTCTATCGCTCAATCAAACTCTCACAATTCTCTTACTCATCCTCTTCACCAACTCTATCACACTTGCTTTCCCGCTTTCTCACTTCTCACTCCCAGACTCTCTATCACCTTCTTCTCTCTCCCTTCTTTTTTTTTAATCTCTCTCTTTGTAATTATCTCTCTCTAACATTAATTCTCTCCCACTCTAGCCATCACTTCTCTCTCTCCCACCTCTCTCTATCTCCAGCATTCCCTTTCCCACCCCTTCTCTCTCTTTCTCACTCTATCTCTCTATCTCTGGCTCTCTCTCCCAATTCCCCTTGTGATCTCCCTCCCCTTTTATCTCTCTTCCACCGAGTGAGAGAGTGTGTGAGACGGTAATGAGAAATAAAGAGATACATGGAGATCTCCCTTTCTACTAATCTCACATTCTCTCTCTTATAATCTCTTATTTTCAATTTTATTATCTATCTCTTCTCTCTCCCTCTCTGTCACACACAACTCTCTCCCATACTAAGTCTCTCACACTCTTGCTCTCAGCCAACATTCTCAGATACTCACACTCTCTCTCTTACCTTCTCTCACACCCTCCCTCTCTTCTCTCTCCCCCTCTCTGCCTCCCCCGTTCCCTATCCCAAACTCTTTTTCTCTCTCCCTTTATCTCTCTATCTCCAGCTCTATCTCTCTCTTAGCCTCCCTCCCCTTTTAACTCATTTCCACTATACATTCTCCAGTTCTTTTTCTCTCACTCTCTTTCTCTGACTCAGACCCCCTCCCTCCCTCTTACCCTTCAAAAGGAGGGAGAGGAAGAGAGAGTGAGAGAGACAATTAGAGAGAGTATGAGTGAGAGAAGCATAAAGAGCTCTCACTCGCTATCTCTCCATGCTCTCTTTTTTATAATTTCTCGTTCTCTTCGCTTTTCTAACTCTTCTCTCTCTCTCTCTCTCTTTGTCTCTCTCTATCAAACTATTAAAATGTCACTCTCTACACTCTTCTATTAAGAGAGAGAGAAATAAAGATATCAACCGTGAGAGAAGCAAGGGAGTGTGAGAGGAGGGAGGGAGAGAGTGATGAGGATTAGGAGAGAGAAAGAGGTTAATAGTTTAGGAAGAGAGAGATAAAGCTAAGAGATAAGATAATTAGTGATGGAGAGAGAATATTGAAAGAGAGAGTGAGGGAGCAAGAGATAAAGATATAGAGAAAAAGAGAATGAGGGAGAGAGAAATTGATATAGTGAATAGAGGGAAAGATAGAGAGATAGAGCAAGAGATTGAAAGAGAGTGAAAGTGAGGGAGAGAGAATGAATCGAGAGAGGGTGAGCGAGAGATTCAAACAGAAAGATTTGTTCACCATTTGAGAGAGAGATAAAATAAGAATCTAGATAGAGAGTGATATCTCAATTCTCTCTCCCTCGTTACCTCACCCTCTCTCCCTCTACTTTGCTCTATCTCTCTCTTTCTCTATTTCACACACTCTCTCTATCTCTATCATACTCTATCTTTCTCCAACATTCCCCTCCCTCCCCCTCCCCCCTCCCCCCTCCCCCATATCTTTCTCTATCTCTCTCGCTCCCCCTTAATCTTTCCTTCTCTCACCTTATTCTCTACCACACTCTCCTTAACTCTCTAACGCAGACTCCTCTCTCCGTTGATATATGAACCTAAATCTTCCCTCTATTACAATGTTTATTTTTTGTAAGTTTACTTTTGAAAGTTTAGCAATTAGTTTAATTTACTTAGTTCTTTTAACTGTATTTTATCTAGCATTCACTATAATACTTTAGATTCGAATTTAGTACTTCAGTTTTGTGGTTTAAATTGTAATTTACATTATAACTATAAGAATTTATCTATAAGAATTTCTGACTTCATTGTGGGATCGATATCTAGGACTGCATTAGAGAGTCATTTATTACTTGAGCGATAAGTATTCTTGCGTTATTATTAGGGGATTTGGTAGTTTAAAGTCTTAAAAGATAAAATTATTTTCACTAAAGTTATTTTTGTCAGGTTTATATTACATATTTATTATTATTATGGTCATGTACATTTTGTAATATTGAAAAATATTTACAAAAATAACACAATTATTAATTTAATATCAATTTTCTTGATTTTTTGCATCAAGTATTTGGCGCCGTTGTCGGGGAAGTAACAAAAAATATTAGTTATTTTATTTTAAAATATAAAAAGAAAAAAAAGTATTTGTAGTTTAGTTTGAACATTTTCTTGTGTAAGTGTATCACTTATTTTTAATTACTTATTTTATTTTGTTTATGTGTAGTATAAGATCTGAAAACTTAGTACCTTATGATTTTGAATTAGAAAGAACTGTTAGAAATATTTGAAAACAATAAAAAGAGAAAAATTATTCTAGCAAGATGGCTTGCAACTCAAGTAATGTTGAAAATGAGAATGAACATCATCAGAGACCTTTAAGGGATTATGTTAATCCTATAGCAAATGAAATTTATTTGAGTAAACAAAACCTTGCTATAGCTACAAATTCATTTGAGCTTAAACCTGTTATTATCCAAATGGTTCAAAATAATCAGTTTGGGAGAACACCAACTGAAGGTCCTAAATTATACCTTGCTAGCTTTATAGAATTGTGTGTTATATTTAAATATGATGGAGTGTCGAATGATGACGTCAGACTTAGAATTTTGTTTTCACTAAGGGATAAAACTAAAATGTGGTTAAACTCATAAGTTTCTGGATCTACCATAACTTGGGGAGACTTATCACAAATATTTTTATCTAAATTGTCAAGCTTAGAATGATATTACATCTTTTTTATTAGTTTGAAGGGGAATCAATTTATGAAACCTGGGAAAGATTTAAAAATCTTTTTAGGAAGTGTCCACACCATGGTTTGCCATATTGGTTAATAATTCAAACTTTTTATAATAGATTGGTTGGATCTCTTAGCTCAATAATTGACGCTGTTGCTGGTGGTTCATTATGTCAAAATCATTCGATGAAATATATTCTTTAATTGAAGAGATTGCTACTAATAATTTTTAATGGCCCTCTGAATTCATAAATCCAAAAAAAATAGAAGTATTCATGATTCTTATGTAATATATATGTTGGTTGCCCAAATAGCTGCTATATCGAAAAAGATAGATCAATATGGAATGAATTATGCTCAGACGCCACCTATGCTTGAGGAAAACTCATTGGGACAAATGATAGAATCTCAATCTTCTTATGGGACCTTAAATACAATAAATAATTGTTATAATAATTCTTATGCTAATTATTATAATTCTGGTTGGAAGAATCATCCAAATTTTAGTTTGAGTAATAATAACTCTAATGCCATAAGAATAACTCTATTGCTATAAATTCATAATGGGAAACTCCAAAAATCAAGAAAAACTAACTTATTAACCATATTACCCTCTAATTTTTAATAATTTGAAGCGTAAGGAGAGGAAGTTGTAAATGGAAGAATTAATATTGTAAATGGGAATTCAATTGCAAAGTCAAGGAACTGCATTTAAAAATAAGGAAAATCAATTGAGATGTAGTGCCACTGCACTTAGCAATAGACCTCCAGGAACGTTGCCTAGTAATGTTGAAGTAAATCCTAAAGATCAGAACCAAGAGCAAATTAAGGCTATTCAACTGAGAAGTGGAAAAGAATTGAAAACCAGAGTTCAAAAGAAGTGAAAGTTGAAGTTGAAAAAGATGAGGTGGAAAATGAAAAATCTAGTGAAGATTTTCATTTTAAGTCTGAATGTCCTATTAAACCAATGAAAATCACTGTAGAAAGACTACCATCTTCATTCCCTCAAAGATTGAAATGAAAAATAGAGATAACCAATTTTTTGAATTTTTAGAAATATTGAGGAAATTAACAAAGAAGAGAAAGAGCTCTTTATTGCTCTCTCTGCCTCACTCTTCTCTCTCTCTTTCACACCTCTTTGTCCTTTCTCATCTTCTCTCTCTCACTCGCTCTTTCTATCCATCTCTCTCTTCTCTTGTTTTTTCTCTATCTTTCTAGAGAGCTGGCTCCAGATGCGCTAGATTTGGTGTCTGAAGCGCCAAAACCCAGAACAACGCAAACTTAAGGAAGTTGGTGCCATAAGTGTCAAAACTGGAGCCAGAAGCTTTAGAGATGACATTTTACAGTTTAAGGTGGTTTAGAACGAATTTTGCATGAAATTTCAAAGAGACACATTTTCTAAACACCCCTTAGAGTGATTTAATGCATCCAAACACTTTGAAAGGTTCTTTTATAAAGGGCTATGTCTCTTGGATCAAAGGACATGACTTTTGAATTCAAAAGAGTTGACTTTTGGATAGAATTTTGGAGGGAATTTTTGTTTCTTTTTGGAGAGAGGCAACCTTTAATAAAAGAGAGGTTTTCAAGAACTTGATGGTGTGGAATGGTAGGGGGTGAAAGAGAGAGGGAGAGAGTTAAGGGAATGAAGATTTTCTTCAAGGATTGTAAGAGAAGAGGGAAGGTGAGAGATTTCTTCTTCATTACAATTTTAAGAGAGATTTAAGAGTGCTTGTATAAAGAGAAACACTTGAAGAGAACTTCTAGGGATTTGTTTGGGAAGGATTGTGAGAGTTGTGTCTTTTATTTCTTTTGTTTTGTAAACATATGTTTATCTATGAAATACGTGTTTTATTGTATCCTCCTCAGGAATTCTGAGTAGTCTTCTTTATCCTTCTCCCTACTTTGGGATATGGTTTTGTGAAGAATTGATTTTGTAGAATTTCTAATGGCTCCCCTAGTTAAGAGAGGAAGGTTCACCAATTGAATTGTTAAAATAGGTTGAGAAACATATGTTTCGAAAGGGATATGATTTCTACAACATGGTGAGAATCACATTTAATTTCATGGGAGAGGATGTTATCCATGGAGTTTAGTGCAAATAAATAAGGAAATATACTTTGTTGGATGCAGAATTGGAGATTTTAACATGATAGATTAAAATCAACAATTTGGACCAGTTGATTGGAAACTGATGCAATATTGTTAGCCCTCAGGTCAGGGAGTGATGGGAGCTCTAGAGTGGCAACCGGAATCCTCCTAGCCTAACCACAGAATTAAGGACCAAACTCTGGATTATTTAATGTTCTTTATACACTCAGAAATGGGTAAGCAATATGATTACTCCTATTTGACACAAAAAAATTTATATATTTTTTGTCAAATGATTTTAATTTCTTCAAAATCCATATACTCATTATAAAGGGGAAGTATGTTTTCTTAAATTTGAACTCTTCTTCACAAAAACTTTGCTTAGATTTTCGTAATTTTACTTTTGAAAGTTTAGCAATTAGTTTATTTAACTTTGACTATTTACTACATTTCATTTAGCATTCACTCAATTACTTTATGTTCAAATTTAACACCTAACTTTTGTAGTTTAAAATTGTAGTTCACATTATAATCCTAAGAATTTACTAATAGACATTTCCAACATCCCTGTGGGATCGATATTTAGAACTCCATCAGAGCCATTTATTACTTGAGCGATACATACACTTGTGTTATTTTTAGAGGATTTGGTAGTTTAAAGAGTTTTAAAAGATAAAACTACTCTCATTAATGTTATTTTGGTTGGGATTAATTTGCATATTTACTATTACATATGTCGTGTGTATTTTGTAATATTAAAAAATAATTACAAAATTAACACACTAAATCCACCCACATCATCTATCGAAACTTGGGGAGACTTATCATTTATCAGAACTTGGGGAGACTTATCATAAAAAAAAATTATCTAAAAATTTCCCACCTTAAAAAATTGTTAATCTTAGAAATGATATTACATATTTTTTTCAGTTTAAGCTTGGGAAGGATTTAAAGATCTTCATATGAAGTGTACACATCATACGTTGCCATATTGGTTAATAATTCAAACTTTTATAATGGATTAGTTTGATTTCTTACTTCAATAATTGACACTACTACTGGTGGGTCATTAATGTCAAAGCCATTTTATGAAGCATATTCTTTATTTCAAGAGATGGCTACTACAAATTTTCAATGCCCCTTTGAAAGGGTAAATCCAAAAAGAGTAGCTAGTAGTCATGATTCTCATACCATATATATGGTAGTTGCCCAAATAGTTGTTATATCAATAAAGAAAGATCAATACATAATGAATTATTCTCAGACATCACCTGTGCTTGAGGAAAACTCATTGGAACAAATGATAGAATCTCAATTTTCTTACGAGACCATAAATGAAATAAATGATCATTTTAATAATCCTTATGCCAATTATTATAATCCTGGTTGGAAGAATCATCCAAATTTTAGTTGGAGTAACATAACTCTAATGCTGCAAATCCACAATGGGGAAACAACACTGCGAACCCATTGGGAAACTCCAACAATTAAGGAAATCCAACTTATAAACCATGTTACCCTCAAGGTTTTAATAATTTGCAGAGTAAGAAGAAAAAGTTGTCAATGGAAGAATTGATATTGCAATGGGAAGCTAATTACAAAGTCAAGGAGCAGCAATTAGAAACATGAAAAAACACTGGGATGTATTTCTACTGCACTTAGAAATTAACATCCAGGAACACTGCCTAGTAATGTTGAAGTAAATCCTAAAGATCAGAACAAAGAAGAAATTAAAACTATTCAACTAAAAAGTGGAAAAAATTTGGAAAAAAAGTTAAAAAAGAAGTAGAAGTTGAAGATGAAAAAGATGAGCTAGAAAATGAAAATCTAGTGATGATTAGAATGTCCCATTAAACCAATGAAAATCACTGTAAAAAGATCACCACCTCCATTTCCTCAAAGATTGAAGCAGAAAAAAAAAAGACAACCAATTTTAAAAATTTTTGGAGATGTTGAAGAAAATAACGATAAACATTCCATTTATTGAAGCCTTGGAACAAATGTCAAGCTATGTGAAGTACATGAAAGCTATACCTAATAAGAAAATGAAGTTTGTAGATAATGAGGCTGTTGCACTCAGTGAAGAGTGTAGCGCTATAATTCAGAAGAAGCTTCCTGAAAAACTTAAGGATACTGGTAGTTTTATTATTCCTAGCACTATTGGCGAAAGATTTTTTGGAAAAACTTTATGTGATTTAGGAGCCAGCATTAATCTTATGCCTTGATCGATTTTCAGATGGTTAGGTTTAGGAGATATTTCACCTACAACTGTAACTCTTGAGTTAGCTGATCATTTGATTACCTATCCTAAAGGAGTTATAGAAGATGTTTTGGTAAAAGTTGATAAATTTATCTTTCTTGTGGATTTTCATTGTATTAGATATGGAGGAAGATAAAGAAATTTCTATCATTTTAGGAAAACCTTTCCTTGCCACTAGAAGAGCTTTGATAGATGTGCATAAAGGAGAGCTAACTATGAGAGTTAGTGATCAAGAGGATACATTTAATAATGAAAAATCAATGAGATACCCTAAAAAGAGCAAGAGATTGAATGTTTTAGAATGGATATTAACGAATATTTAAGTCATGAATATTTCATGAAGACATTAGAAAAAAAATTGAAAAAGAATAATTTGAATATCAAGATGACGATAAAATTCAAGATGTATCTACAGAAGTGAGTAAAGAAGATTTGGATTATGTTCACAAAAAATTTGAAATGTTAGACCTTGCATAAAGTACTAAGAATTTGATTTCATCTATTGAGAATGCACTTGACTTAGAACTGAAAACATTTCCTACTCATTTGAAGTATGCATTTTTAGGAGATTTATCTACATTACCTGTTATGATATCCTCAAAATTAACTGATGCATAAGAACAACAGATGATGGAAACTTTAAGAAGATATAAAAAAACCTTTTGATGGACATTAGATGATATTAAAGGAATCGGTCATTGAATTTTTATGCATATAATTTTATTGAAAGATCATCATGAACCAAGAGTTGATCATCAAATGAGATTGAATCTTATGATGAAAAAGGTTGTTAAGAAAGATATTTTAAAAAGGTTAGATGCTGTAATAATATATCCTATTTCAGATAGTGCTTGGATGAGTCCAACTCATTGTGTTCCAAAGAAAGGAGGTGTGTCTGTAGTGATAAATAAGAGTAATGAATTAATACCAACAAGACAAGTCACTGTATGGTGGATTTGCATAGATTATAGAAAATTAAATTCTGTCACCAAAAAGGATAATTTTCTCTTACCCTTTTTAGACCAGATGTTGGATTTGCTGACTAGGCATATATATTTTTATTTTCTTCATGGCTATATCAATTATCATCAAATACCTATTACTCCAAAGGACCAAGAGAAAACAAAATTTCTTAGTCCTTATGAAACTCTTGCTTTTTAGCAAATGTCCTTTGGGTTATGTAATCGTTTCAAAGATGTATGATATCAATTTTTAATGATTTAATTGAAAATGGGATGGAATTCTTTATGGATGATTTTTCTTTATCTGGAAGTTCATTCGAAATATGTCTAAATCATTTTGAGAAAGTTGTAGAATGATGTGAAAAGACTAATCACATATTAAACTGGGAAAAATGTCAATTTATGTTTGCAGGAGGAATTGTGCTTGTGCATAAAATTTCAGAAAATGGTGTTGAAGTAGATTCTGCAAAAATTCGGGTTATATTAAACCTACCTCTACCAACTACTCTAAGAGGAGTTAGGAGCTTTTTAGGACATGTTTGATTTTACAGGCGATATATTATAGATTTTTCAAAAATTACAAAGTCTCTATACCAACTTCTGGAAAAAGGTACAAAATTTGACTTTGACCAAGATTCTCTTAATTGATACAAATTTGACCACTCCTCCTATAATTGTTTTACCTGATTGGGAGAAACCTTTTGAATTATTATGTAATGCAAGTGATTATGGAATTGGATCAATATTAGGGCAAAGATATGATAAGATTTATAAAGTCATATACTATGCTAGTATAACTCTTAAAGATGCTCAAATTAACTATACCACTACTGATTAGCCATTATTTATGTTTCTGATAAGTTTAGGTCATTTCTGATTGAAGCTAAATGTGTTGTTCATACTGCCCACTCGGCTATTAAATATTTAATGCAAAAGAAGGATGTGAAACAAATATTAATTACATTGGTACTTCTGATGCAAGAATTTGATTTTGTAGTAGTCGATAGGAAAGAAAGCGATAATCAAATTGCTGATCATCTATCTAGGCTAAAACATGAATAAATACCTAATTTTGAAAAATAAATTAATGAAAGATTTCTTGTTGAACAACTTTATGCTGTAAAAGGATGAGAAATGTTGTAGTAAGGTGATATTGTAAATTATATTGTAAGTGATTTTTTACCATATGTACTAACAAGAATAATAGGAAAAGAAATTCATTCATGATGTAAAATCTTATTTTTGGGATGACCCCTACTTGTATAAACCATGCAAAGATTTAGTAATGAGACGATCAGTGCCCTACAAAGAAATTCAGAAAATTATCCAAAAATGTTATGATTCTAAATTTGGAGGTCATTTTGGGAATAATTGAACTATTCATAAAATTTTGCAATATGGATTTTATTGGCCTACTCTATTTAGAGATGTTAGTATATATATAAACATGTGATCGATGTCAGAGAGTACGATTACAGCGGATTATGTTTGTAAATGGATAAAAGCAATCAATTTACCACAATGTGATGATCAGAGTGTTTCAAAATTTTTAATTAGAAATATTGTTACAAGATATGGAATGCTGAGAGTACTCATAACCGATGGAAGATTTTATTTTAGAAATGCAACAATTGCAAGATTGGTGGAAAAATATAATATAGTGCACAAAATTTCAACTGCTTACCATCCCCAAATTAGTGGCTTGGCAGAAGTATCTAATCGTGACATTACAAGAATTTTTAAGAAAAGTTTGAATCATAATAAAATGGATTAGTCTACTAAATTAGTACTGCATTATGGCCATATGATACAACTTATAAAACACCTAAAGGAATGTCCTTGTATGGATTAATTTTCGGGAAGACTTGTCATTTACCAGTAGAATTGGAGCATAAAGCTTATTGGGCTATTAATGAATTCAATTTCAATTTAAAAGATATTGCTGAGAAAAGATATTTGCAATTGAATGTGCTTGAAGAATCTAAAAATGAATCGTAAGATAATGCTCGAATTTATAAGGAAAGAATGAAAGAATGACATGATCAAAAGATATTGAAAAAGGAATTTGAGCGTAGTCAGGAAATTTTATTATACAATACAAGATTGAATTTATTTCCTTAAAAACTGAAATCTAAGTGGAAAGGGTAATTCTGAATTGTTAAAGTCTATCTCTATGGAGCTGTTAATATTGAAGATCCCATGACGGGAAGGATATTTAAAGTGAATGGGCACATATTGAAATAATATTTCGATGGTCAAAGACCGCTTTTTAAAGAGACTGTAATGTTGGGTCACCTAGAATAAATATTGCTAATGTCAGATTGACGACATTAAACCAAGCGCTTAGAGGGAGGCAACCCTTATTTATCGTTGTTTATTTTGTTTTTATTTTCTTATTTAAAATATTTTATGTATATTCATGTATTTGTGCTTCTATAGATTCCGTGTATTTGAGAAACTTGAAATTGAGAAAATATTTCAAAACATCTTTATTTACCTAATTGTATGGAAGAATTGATAATTTATTAGATCAAAATTGAAATGATGAAGTTTGTTTGAACTGGGGCATGATGCGCCAGATTTGCGTAAGAGGTGCCACTATCTAGAGAGCTGGAGCATGAAGATTTTAGGCTCCGAGCACAAGTGGGACAAGTCCAGGCGGAAGCTCGAGCTCCAAAATGCTATCGAGCTCCAAAAGGCTAAAGAGTTTCTGGAAACCTTCAAGTCATCCAAAAACGCCCAGTTTAATGATGGAAAACATACAGGTATGAACATCCACTTCCAAATATTGTTCTCACCGTTGCATGTAAACCTGGCATTACATTTTGATATTAATGGTGACGACAAAAAAGACTTAAAACATTTAAAATGGCGGTTGTTGGTGGTTTTTGATAGGTTCTTCTCCTTATAACTCCGAAAAACTAATTTTAAAGTCAATTTTTTGGGGGAAAATGAGGGAAGAGTCACTAGTTTTCAATTCCAATGGTGTCCCACTCTAAAAATTCCACTAGATTTAGAATTTTCAACAAGAGAAAGTTCATCAATTTCGATACGCAGAAGTTACATGATTGTGTTCTTGTGAATCAAGGATTCAATGCACCAAATACTCGTGTGGAAGAAATTATTGCGCAGAGATGCTGGGAAGTGCTTTACTACACTACTGCCCTGTAGTTGTCCCTGTGGTGAAAGAGTTGTATGCAATTCTTCATAGAATCAACCAAGGAATTGTCTATGTGCGAGGTAGGTTTGTGCAATTCGCTCCTTAAAAAAAACAAGATGTTTATGATTGAGAATGTGCCTAATTGCCACTACGTGAATTTTACCCCTAAGAGATATAATATGAATGAAATCTACCGATACCTTATGGATTAAGATGCAAATTGGGAGGCCAGTGATGACTGAAAGATAAGTTTCTCTTCATCATTTTTAAAGCTTGCTTCTAAGATGTTGCATTTCTTTATTACATCAAAATCACTTCCCACTATGAAAATTAGTAAGGTAGCTAAGGAAACTGCTATTCAAAACTATTGTATTCAAACTGAAAAACCTGTTGATATTGGAGCAATAATTGTGAAATTGGTTTTGGGTTATACTGTCAATGGATCTACAACTGGATTGGGGCATCCGTCCACTATTTTCCTGCTATGCAATCAATTGCAAGTACTTTATGAGAGTTGGGAGAAAGTGATTCTTCCTTGGAAGTCGATGGATCTAGAATCCTACTGTAACTGTATTAGAATGGGAGATACAAATGACATGAATAAAATGGAGGATCAAGCATCCCACAATTCATCACCTATTCAGCCTTACTTCAGTTTGAATGTACTTTTGAAAAGGATTAAGAAGATAGAAAAAGTGATACAAAACCTTATGCACGCAATTGGGAATGTTTCAAAAATGTTGGATCATCTGGACTGGAGACTGAAGGAAAATTTTGAACATATTGGTTGTATTGAAGATGGTTTGGTTTGTATGTTCAAGAAACATGCTTGGATTGGGGAGGATTTGACTGATGAATTTCCTTACAGAACCTTCTACAATCTATATGTGCACTACCAATTAATTTATGGGAGATACCCAGGAGGATGAGAGCAAAGAAGATGTTTGAACTTAATCTAAACACAAAATATTTTGCTAAGTATTATTTGTTTGTGTTACTGTGTTATGTTGGATTGCATTTACTTTTATCGTTAAATTTTTTTATGTTTGTGTTTAGCATTTCAAAGTTTAGATTTCAGTACTAGGATGTTTTTTTTGCTATGGACACTGAAGTAGTTGTTTGTTGGCTTGAAAATGTTAGTTAGTAATAATACGGATTATATATATTAAAGTGAGTTTGGTGTTGTTTGTGAATGTTTGGTGATAAAGTAATGTTTAAATTAAGATTATAATTGTTCATTTGGGTGAATTAGAAGAGGACGTAAAGCGGTACAGAACATATTTCCACAGAAAATGAAATCTGGAAAAATTAAGGGGTTGGTGCCAGATATGACAAATTGGTGCATTAAGCACCAATTTATAGAGAGTGAGAGCATGATGCACTAGATTTGGCGCCAGTGAGCCAAAGTCTCGAAAATGCCAAATTGCTTAAAAAGTATGAAACCACTAAGTAAAACACCATTTATTGCTTGGGTAGTCTCCTACCTCTAAACTGTTACCTAGGGCTTCACATTGTGTGTGTTAGAGAAGACTTCAAAGACCAAAGATCTTAGATTTCATCTTCTCTTGGTAAGAGCTTCACTTTAACCTAGAATTTTTTTATTTTCACCATGGATTTTTTCTACTTAATGGAAGATCCAAAATTTGAGATTTTTAATGAAAAAACTTGAATAAAATTCATGGCGAAAAGTTTCTTACCAAATAATCTTACTTGAGGAGCTAGATTTTTTTATTTTGTAATTTATTTGGATTTTATTTTGATTTTCATAGAAATTTCAGTGGCTCCATGATTAAAGAGAGGAAAGTCGACAGATGATTTTGACGCAAGGAGATTTATCAATTTCAAAGCCCAACATTGTTATAATACGCAAATGGAATCGAAAAAGTTGATCCAAGACTGAGTGTTTGCTAACCCGGCCAGTTGGTGAGATCATGAAGTTGATCATCGCCAAAAATTAGGAAAGGCTTTTGCTACTTCACTACAGTAGTGATTGTAATAATGATTCAAGAATTTTATGCCAACTTGAGGTTTACCACTGATGATGACATCATTGTGAGAGGTAAGGAAGTTGAATTTTCAATAGAAAGGGTCAATGCTTTTTATGGACTGAGAAATGTATTCCATTGTGAATACTCTGCATTTGTGAAGACTGATTCATCATTGGATGAAGTGATTGCTTTTCTGACTGATGGAAGAGGAAAATAGAAATGTTCGCTTAGTCCCAAGAGGTCTGGCTTCAATTGAGTTTGATGGAAACATTTTTTTGGCCCTTACGAAGCTCTTCCTTAGTCCAACTTGAGATGAAATCACATATGTATATGTCCTTACAGAAGTTGAGTCATGGTTTCATCTTGGGATATGTTAAATGCCTTGAGATGGCTTAATTTTGATTGGGAACTTATTTTTGGAGCTCGTAGAAGCTTTTAAGATGATAGAATTGGGGTTCTAGAGAATTTTATGTTAAGCCAAAAAAAGTGTCCTAATTTTTAGGTACAAAATTGGGGCTCTGTGAGAGGATATTTAAGCTAAGAGTATGAGTGATTAATTGCTTAGGGCATGAAAAACAATTTTTCTGTAAAGTGTACTAGGGTTGAAGGGCTCTTCCTAGGATTCTACATGGTGTGAGCTCTCAGGTATGGCTTCTTATAGCCATGGGGAAGTCATGTATAAGGTTTAGTTCAATTTGAGGAGAAAGGAGGCGGTTCATGATCATTTTGAAGAAAAACTTCTGGCTAAGGATGATAATGTTTGAGCTTCCTTAAGGTGTGCTTGTGATGATCTTCAATTATGGAAAAAATGGTGGTTATGCCATGTCTTCTTAGATTTCATCCATAAATTTGGGTTTCACATGTAGGTTTTGGTTATGATTTTAGGACTTAAATCCTGGACAAATAAGTCCTAATTTCACTCTTTAATTAATTAATTAATTAAAAGAATTGAAAATTTGATCAAAAGACCATGGATTGACCAATAATGGATTAGAGTTGACCGATTGATCAAAGTTGATCAATTGGGTGCCATGGTTAATGAAATGGTCCATGTGGTGACCATTGGGTCAAAGGTTGACTAAATGGTTAATGTGGTTACCTTTAAGTCTAGGGTTGACCATTTTTACTATGTTTAACCAATTGGGTCCTAGAGTTGACCAATTAGGTCCAAGAATTGAACAATTGACCAGGATTGATAAATTAGGTCCTAAGGTTGTTCAATGACCAACTTTAACCATTTAGGTCCTAGGAATGACCAATTGACCAATAAGGTGACCATTGGGTCCAAGGTTGACCAAATGGTCAATGTGGTGACTGTAGGCTCAAGTTATGTTTGCCTAAGGTGCCCCTCAATTTTGAGGTCAAAATAGGGTATATTAGGTAGCAAATTTTAGAGTTTAGGAGGTCTCTAATGGGTTCAAGGAGTCAATATTCGTAGACTTATTTCCAAAAATGGATTATGGATGTTATTCATAATGGATCCTCACAAAAGTGAGGTAAAAAATGTGCCCCCAATCTTTTTAGAATACTGAATAAGTATGTCGCACATATTAGTGTTCACCAAAGTAGCCTAGATAACCTATGAAATTGTCAGTTTATCGGCGTCTTTAAAGAAAAATGTAGTTATACCATGTTAGGTAGTTTATCATTTAATTCTTAAAGCCCACTGAGGAGAAGAGTGTTAGGGAATAGGTAAGCTATAAGAAAGCCATGATTCCTTATCAGAAATGTCTTACATCCCATAGTGGAGGAGATAGTGGATGTCATAATTTGTTGAGGAACGTCTTATAACAAAAGATGTCAAAGGTCAGTAATGGGTTGGAATGCTAAGAGACTTATTTCCTATCCCAAAGGAAGAGCTATAAGAAGTCTGTAACTCCACGTCAGGAATATCTTATATCCAATAGGAGAACAGAGTAGATGTATTTTTCCATTGAAGGACTTATTATACTACAACTCAAAGATGTCAAATGTCAGTTTTGGGAAGGAAAGCTAAGAGAATTATATCCAATCCCAAAGAAAAATGCTAGAGGAAAGCCATAATTCTGAGTCAGGAATATTTTATATCCAATAACAAAAGAGATTTGAAGCCATTTTCCACTGAAGGAGGCCTTATACTACTTTTTAAAGATGTCAAATGTCAGTTTTGGGAAGGAAACCTAAGAGACTTATATCCTATCTTGTTGAACTCATTTTTGGTTGAGGTCTAGTGTTCCTCTTTAATAGCCTAAGGTGTAGCCATAGGACTTCCTGTTGACTATTCCTAGAAAACTAGAAAAGGAACCCTCGTCATTAGAAATTCTAAACTCCTCTTTACTCAAGTTGAAGTTCTACATATTGGTCCTAACCTCTAGCACTTAGTAGGTGGAGTATCTATGGGGGAGCTCAAGAAGAGCTCCTATAGGACTGTTGGACCTTAGGGTTGGCTTTTGGTGTTGGTTTAGAGCTAAGGCACTCGCCAGCAATCACCTCACTAAGAATAACTCACAAATGCGAACCCACAATTTCTTGACTTTGATCTCTTGATCCTTTGGGAGACTCATGTAGATGGTCCCCTAAACCCTCTGGTCCTAGGCTAGGGTTTAGCAGAAGACCCAAATGGGGTTTCCATTGGTCCATGGCTTAGTTATGGTGGTTAGCTCCCCAATTCTACCAAAGATACCCAACTTGGCCTTTTGCCCCTAAACTCCCCATAATTACCAAAATACCCTTGAACTATTAAGTTTGGCCAAATGTACCTAAAATGCCCAAATTTTTTCAAAAGTCATTTCAAACCTTTTGAAAATACCCAAATTACCCAAAATCACCAAAAATTGCCAAATTACCAAAATACCCTTCCTTAGCCCAAAATTCCAATTCCTTAGCCCAAAATACCCCTCCTTAGCCCAAAATTTCAAAAAATTCCCAAAACTCCCAAAGATTCTCAAAACCTTCCAAATATTCCTAATTTAATTTTTCTCAACTATCACATGACCCAATTTGGCCAATTTGATCATCTTTGTCGAAAACCCCCAAATTCCCCCAAACTGCCCTTAAAAGGCCCAATCTCCTGAAATCCACCACATATGTCCATCAAATTGGTCCCAATTTCCCCCAATTTCAATCTTAAATTTAAATTACTCTTCCATATGACCAATTTAAACCAAATAAAATTTCAAGTAGCCCATTCTTTGAGCCCAAGTTTGATTTAGGTCAAAGCCCAAATTTTGGCCACATAACCTAATCTCACCTAATTAAACCCATAGTCCACTCAATTACAATTTATGTTGAAAAATCTTCATAACATTCCTGAACACCAAAATTGACCTTAAATTGTCCTTGGTGAAGCCTCAATTTTACTTAATTTTGACCAAAGTCCAAAATCCCCAAATTTGCACTAAATTGGCTATGTCTCCAAATTACACCAAATTGATCGCCTTAGCGCCAAAATTTCCATTCCATTCCTTCATGAAAAATATTTATAACATCTCCCTTGATCATTTAAACCAAGAATTTAAGCCAATTTCTAAGTCTACCCCAATCTAGACCCAAGTCTAGCCCAACATGCCCAAATTGACCAAATTTCAAAAATTCTCCAAATTGACCCTCCAATTGAACTCAAAATCATTTTAATCCTTCACAAAAAGTCTTCATTACAATCATCTACACAATTTTGATCAATTAATTGGGCTTAAGGGCCAAACCCAATTTTTAGTCAATTGAACTCACATTAGACCCATACACTAAAGTTAGCCTAACCACCCTAAAGCGACCAGATCAATAACTCCACAACCATTAGTTGGACCCTAGTGACCAGTATAAACTCCGAAAAACCACCTAAGCTAAAACATGGACCAAAGGTTCCACAAATTAAGGTATTTCATTCCATATTTGCTTAAACTTAAGATCTTTTTGCAAAAACAAAGCCCAAAAAGCAAAGCCAAAACCCATTTAATTGTTGTGACAGGTTCCTCTGAGGTCCTTGAGCCCTCTAGCCGCCTCCCCTGGCCTGGCCGGCTGGCTTAGTGGCTGGAAAACACCAAAACGGTGAGCCACTCCCATGGAATCAAGTCCTTTCCAAAACTAGAGGCCACCTCATCCAAATTAAATGTTAGAGCCTCTCTGCCCTCCACCTAAGCATCACTCTTCACCCCCTCATTGGACATGGCAACAAGCCTTAAGCCATTTTTATAAAAAGCTCACCTCCATGGCCACGGAGGGAGTGCTAAAAATTTCTCAGACAAATTTCTCCGAGAGACCCCTCCAAATTTCTCCCAGAGACTCTTTGATACCTTCTAAGCTCAAGCTAACCACTTTCCCCCACTAATTCCCACTGTGAAAGCTCAATTTTGAGCTCAAACTTCTACCAAAAACCAGGACAGAGCTCACCATACCTCTAAAATTCATCAAACTCAAATTAAATTCACCTACACGTTCACCACTATGAAAGAAGGAGAAGTCTCATCAAATCCCCCTTTCATAGAGACCCTAGCATAGATCTAGACCAACACCTGAAATCGAGCTTGATTGAATTCATACACAGACCTTTCACCAAAGCAAGAGGGTTAATCCCTAACCTCCTTGGACCTCCACGAATGTGCCAAGCACCTTTGATTGAAGCTTCTCTTCCAAAATAAAGGTATTGAACTTCTCCTCCTCCCGAGCCAACTTTGATTCTCTATTTGATTAGGCTTAGTTTAATTGCATGATTATCATATGAATGTGTTCGTCTCACTTAGTCAAATCCATAGAATCAAACCCCATGAGATTTGGTTGAGTCTAGAGGGAGATCTTAAGGTTTTAGTGTGGACAGTTCTCGAGTTAGCCTATTTGGGGACGATGATGGGGAGCCGTTCGATCTTGCGTTTATCTCATCAATGCATGAGATGAAGTAGTCAGTGCTTCGGTTCATAAAGCACGGGCTGAGTTAGTGGCTACGTGGATGGCGACATCCAACCAGAGCGTGCCACACGTGTTTTCGGAGTCGCCTAGAATCTAGTCAGTGCTGCGTGTTTAAATAGATAAATAGAGATTTAAATAATTCAGAAAATGCTCCCTAACTTCAAAAATCCATATCTTGGTGTAGGAAAATCAAAAAAATAAAATAAAAATACCCTCTTGCTCAGTGAATAGAGGAGAACAATGTGAAAATAATTTCAAGTCCATTTGATGCATGTTTTATTTTTAATTAGTTAAATACTATTTTGGGTCTTTTGATTCTCCATGCATGTAGACATTTCACCATGACTTAAAATGTTAGCATATTGTTGCTTCTGTCTTAGGAAACATTCCCTAATTTTTCCAAAGTCAAAGGAAATATCTAGACAAAGATCCATATTTTTTAAGTTTATGTATATTATTTGCATAAAATAATCATAATAACTAGCATGTTTCTTAGAAAATTTCATGGAAGGTTTGTTATGACTAAAGAACTCTTTTGAAAATATTTCATGAGTTATGTCATTAAGAATGCACATAATTTCCACCAATCCTAAAACACAAAGAAAATTAATTTTGGGTAACACAAACATCTAAATGACTTGGTTTTTAAT
Source organism: Phalaenopsis equestris (assembly GCF_001263595.1). Classification (NCBI taxonomy): domain Eukaryota; kingdom Viridiplantae; phylum Streptophyta; class Magnoliopsida; order Asparagales; family Orchidaceae; genus Phalaenopsis; species Phalaenopsis equestris. The sequence goes on from NW_018250923.1 coordinate 66,565, forward strand.
CTCAACTAAGATTCAAAGTTTAGAGAACTCCCCATAAAACTTTCAAAACATTTGGAGCTCATGTAATATCTCAAATTTATTTTTTATGTTAAATGACATTTTTGGTACTAAAAATGATTTTTAATGATTAAAATATAACTCAAAAAATCAATAAATACTCTAGAAATTAAAATAATTCTTAAAATTCAAATATAATTCAATAAATCATGAAATTTTGTCACAATGCTTCTCTGGTCTAAGTCTACATCTCATAAAAATTTCAAGGGATTAGGCTTTGCCTTGGTCAATTTATGGATTTTTTTTGAAAAATCCTATTTTTGCATTAAAATAAATATGTAAATTAAATTAAATTTTAAAAATTCACATTTTCTTTTTTCATTAAAATAAATATCTAAATTAAATTAAATTTTAAAAAATCACATCTTCTCCTTTGACTCTTAATTTAACTATTGAGTGAGGTGGGATGAAAATTCCAAAGTCATTTGGATTAAATTTGATAAATTATGAAGTAATAGAGCCTTAGGGGCAAAATGTAATTTTGGAAATTTAGCATTAATTAAAATTTAGGCTTAATTCCAGGAAGGGAAATGGGTAACTGTTGACCTCACTTTTGGTTGAGGTCTAGAAAACTTCTTTAGTAGCCTAGGTCTAGCCATAGGACTTTCCTATTGACTAGTCTTAGAAAACTAGAAGAGGCACCCCACTATTAGAAATTCAAAACTCTTCTTTTTACTCAGC
>NW_018250923.1:67734-68192 GCF_001263595.1 Phalaenopsis equestris
AATATTCCCAATTTCATTTTGTCCAACTATATCTTGGTCCAATTTGGTCAATTTGACCATCTTTGACAAAATCCCCAAATTAGCCCCAATATTGGCTAACACCTCAAATCTCAACAATTGAATGCCTTAGACCTCAAATTGGCATCCAATTTTTTGTTTAAAATCCTTTATAAGGTCATTTTTATCCAAACAGAACAACCAATTTGAGCTTAGCCCAAAGCTAGCTCAACTTAGACCCAAATTTAACCCTTAAAGGCTTAATTTAGGTCTAAATCCAAATCCATCAAAATCCATTCAAATTAACCATCAAATCAACTTCAAAACAACTTTCATCCTTCATGAAAGTTGTTCATTATGATGTTCTACACCAAATAAAATAATTAATTTGAGATTAGCCCAAATCTAGCTCAAGTTTAACCCAAATTTAGCCCTACTTGCTTAACTTAAGTCTAAACCCA
>NW_018250924.1:0-3236 GCF_001263595.1 Phalaenopsis equestris
ATATTTAGAAATATTATATTCAGACATTTGATGATCTTTTTCTCATCCTTCAATTTAAAAATATAGGTACTATGTTACTTTTATTGATTCTTTTTTCAGATTTCTATTTGTGTATTCCATTGTGACATAAATCTGAAACTACATCACTCTTTATTTCCTTGCATAAAATGAAGAAACCTAATTCAATAAAAATATAAAATATTTGAGAACTGATAGTAGAGGAGAATACCTAGCAAATAAATGTCAAGGTATCAGACTTTAATTTATTTGTCGCTATACTCCTGAAAAAAATGGTATTGACAACATAAAAACAAACATTTAGTTTAAAATGCTAGAACTCTTTCAAATGTTGCTAATCTCTCTATCAAATTTTGGATGACAACTATTTAAACTGCTACTTATCTCATAAATAAACTTCCTTCTACAAATACCCAAGAGAAATCTCCTTTTCTACTGTTATACAAAATCAAACCTTAATGTCAACATAGTAAAACTTTTGGTTGCTTATGCTTTCCTTGGCAAAAACACATTATTTCTCACAAATTCTCTCAAAAAGAGCCATAATGCATTTTTTTGGGATATAACACACAACTTAAAAGGCTATAAGTGTTTTGATATTCAGGCTAACAAATGTCTTATTTCATGGCATGTTACATACTCTAAAACTATTTTCCTTACAATCTAACCCCACATACCTCACAACTGCTCCTTCCCCTCATCACACTTCATCTATACCTTCTCTACTTATAACCATACCCACATCTACTCTTCCCTCTCATACTCTCTCCAATCTACCTATCTCCTCACAAAACCGTCAATCTTCCTTCTATCATCATACCCACACACTTATCTCAAATAAATCTAGTTTTGAATTCAACACACAAACTCACTGTTGACCTCAATTTTTGTTGAGGTTTAGTTTTTTTTTCTTTAGTATCCTAGGGTCTAGCCATAGGACTTTCCTGTTGACTATTCTTAGAAGACTAGAAAAAAGAACCCTCACCATCAGAAACTCTAAACCATTATTTTCTCAACTTGAAGTTCCACTTATTGGTCCTAACCTCTAGCACTTAGTACGTTGGGTCAATATGGGAGAGCTCAAGGTGAGTCCTCATAGGACTGCTTGGTCTTAAGGTTAACCCTAGGTGTTGTTCTGGAGCCGTTTCGTTCACTTTCACTCACAACACTAAACCCAAATTTTGTTGACTTTGATCCCTTGATCTTTAGAAGACTAATGTAGATGGTCCCTTAGACCCACTAGCCCTAGGCCAAGGTCAAGCTAAGACCAGTACATGAAGGGCCCAAAGTAGAGGATTTCATTGTTTCATGGCTCAAATAGGGTAGTTGACACCTCAATTTCACCAAAACCCCCAACTTAGTCTTTTGCCCCACAAACATACCCAACTCACCACAATACCCCCAAACCCCAAATTTGGCCAAAATTCCCAACTTCACCCAAAATACCCAAATTTATTCAAAAATCATTTCAAACCATTTCAAAATACTCAAATTGTCCAAAACCACCTACAATTTCTAAAATTACCAAAATACCTTCAAATTGGCCAAAATTACCAAAATACCCTTGATGACCCAAACTTTCCCAAAACCTCCAAAAGCATTTCAAATGTCTTCAAAACCAATTTGAGCCCTCCCATTGAGCTCAATTTGACCAATTTGACATATTTGACTAAAAGCCCCAAATTGCCCTTAAGGGCCCAATTTCCCCAAATTCACCCTAAATGTTCATCAATTTGACCCCAATTTCCCCCAATTTCAATTCTAAACTCAAATTTACCGTGTCTATGATCATTTCAAACCAAATTCAAGCTTAATTGGCTGATGTTTTTAGCTCAATTTTGATCCAAACCAAAACCCTCAATTTTAACCATTTGACCCAATCTCACCCAATTGGACCCCATAGCCCACTCAATTGCCTCAAGTTGCATTATAAACTCTTCAAAACAATTCCACACATCAAATTAAGCCCTCAATTGACCTTGGTAAAGCTTCAATTTCACCCAATTTTAACCCAAATCCAAAATCCCCAAATTTGCCCCAATTTAGCCATGTCTCCAAATGTCACCCAATTGAATACCCAAACCCCAAAATTGACACCCAATTAATTTTGATAACTCTTCATGATATTTTACTAGATCATTTTCAACCATCAATTTGGACTTAACCCAATTCTAGCCCAACCTAAGCCCAAGTCTAACCCAACACCCCTAAATTGACCACATGCCCAAAATCCCTCAAATTGAACCTCCAAATCAATTCAAAATTACTTTAAAACTTTTATAAACCCTTCATGACAATCATATAAACCAAATTGATCAATCAATTGGGCTCAATGGAATGGATAGCCCAACCCAAACCCAACTTCAAGCCAATTTGACTCAAATTGAACCCATGCACCAAAGTTGACTTAGCCATGCCCAAATGACCAAATTAATGATACGATAGCCACCAAGTACACCCTAGTGACCAACCTAAACCCATATAAATTAGCCAAGGTATTCTATGGACCAATGGTTCCCTGAATTAAGGGATTTCATCCCCTTTTTGGGTCTAAGCCAAAATATCTTTGCCATCATGACATACCATTAAGATTCAATCATCATTAAGCACCCCCTGGCCTCCCTGAGCCAAGAAGTGACCATACCCTGGCCCGCCGCCAGAAATAGCAACCCCAAGGGAGCCCCCATTGGCCAAAACTCAAAATTAAACCCCTCTGAGTTGGCTAAGTCTCATTGACCACATGAGTTTTTCTTCCCTCCACATCAACAAGAACCCATCAAACCCCCTAAGCTCCACCAGATAGCCATGGCTTTAAATTGACTCCTCCACGACCAAAGAGAGGTGTGCCAAAACTCTTGGGGAAACACTGTCAAAATCTCACCAGAGCCTCTCCAAACCATCCTAAGTGCAATCCCACTGCTCTCAACCATTCACAACCACCATTTAGAGTCAATTGCATCACTGAAATTTGCCCTAAAACTAGGACAGAGCTCTAAAGACCTCCACAGTCCACCAAACTTCAATTAACTATGCACACACCATCCCCACAGTGAGAGAAGTTGATTCAACACAAAAGCTCCTGACCAAAAAAAATATGTTGAGATTTTCATACCTATTTTATACTGATTTTGATGATATTGCATTTTAAAGAATGGTATTTTTGATGTTTTATTGCAGGTATGATGAATTATGGTCATTGGAGCAAAAAGATGCAAAAA
>NW_018250924.1:4715-5418 GCF_001263595.1 Phalaenopsis equestris
TTCCCTGTGGGATCGATAAACGGGACTCCACTATAGCCCTGTATTTTTTGAGCGATACGTATACTTGCGTTTGAAATTATGACTTTACAAAATCATTATAAATATATAAATCTGGGTTCATAAATTTAAGCATATATGAAGTCGCTGTCAAGTTTTTGGTGCCGTTGTTGGGGAAGCTTCGATAAGAACTTTAGGAGAATTTTAGTTGAAGTAATTAGGCTTAAACTTGGAAAAGTGTAGTGTCGTAAAAACTATTTTGTGTGAAAAGTGCTTTTATATGAAAAAGTGTAAAAAAAAACACTGTTTGTGTGAAAAATAAGGTGTGTGAAAATATTTTGTTGTGTTGAATATATTTCATCTATTATTTGTTTAATTGTTAAGGTATTGTTTATTGTGTTACGTATGCTGAACAAATGACTTGTGTCTTATGGTCCCGAGTTTAAAAAAAGAAAAAAAATAAAAATACAAAGAGGACTCAAAAAAGTAGAAATGGAAATGAAAAACTTTCAAGATAATAACTTTGAAAATCATCATACTTCATTGAGGGATTATGTAAATCCTATGACAGGTGAAATTCACTCAAGTATACAAAACCCTGTCGTAGAAGCTGACTCGTTTGAAATAAATCCTGAGATTATCCAACTAGTGCAGAACAATCAGTTTGGGAGAACTCTTTTGGAGGATCTCTATTTACACTTATCAA
>NW_018250924.1:6620-14961 GCF_001263595.1 Phalaenopsis equestris
CCGAACCTACCACAACCATCTGATTGAGGCCTCCCCTCTCAGACAAAGGTATTGAGCTCTAACCCTAACCTGAGCTTCTTATGATTCTCCAAGTGTAATGGCTTGATTTCATGTTTGATCAACCATATGGATAGACGCGTCCTGAGAAGATGAAAGGTCTTGAGAAGATGAAGGTTTAGATATAAACCCCATGTGATTTGGTTGAGTATAGATGAAGATCTTAAGGTTTTAGTGTGAACGTCTTACGGGTTAGGTCACTTGGAGACGATGACTGAGAGTCGTCTGATCGCGCGTGTATCAGATGGACTGAGGAGATCGAGCCGGAAGAACCTTTTGTGCGAAAAGGCGGGCCACGTGGCAGCTGAGGTGGATGATAGTGTCAAATGGCGGAGCGCCGTGTGTGACCTCGGAGCTGTCGTAGGATGAGGTGGTGTCGCGTGTTTAAGTAGAAAAATATAGTTTTTTTGAATTTATTTCAGTGCCTAATCTTCAAAAATCCATATATTTCTCTAGAAAAATCATGAAAATAAAATAGAAATACTCTCTTGCTCAGTGAACAGAGGAGAATAATGTGGACAAAAAAAAAATATTTGTGAAGTATATGATTTTTAATTAATTAAATATTTTCTAAGGTAGCTTAATTTATTATGATTAAATACTAATCACCGTACCTTGAAATTTTTAGGGTTGATTCCTCGTCATAGAAGGCACCTCCTCTGATTTTTCCAAAGAGCACATATGTGCTTCTAACCCTAATTTTCAAGCCTAAGTGGCTATTTTGACTTTATTTATTCATATAAATTAAAATAATCCTTAAAAAATTATGGGATTAATTTTATTAATTTTGTTAGATTTCCTGTGGTCAGAGAAGCTCAGGAAAAATTTTGTGATTGTTTGAAAATTTTTGTGTATTTCTGCTATTAATTAAACATTTTTACCTTGTATTAATTTATTTCAATTAAATATAAATAAAAAAAAATTGTAAAAATTAATTCCACACTGTTCATAAAAATCATTTCAAATTCACTGTAAAATCTTCAAATTTATTTAAGTTGATTTGACCATTAAAGTGGATTTTGTAAGTAAAAATGGTATTTTTGCACAAAATAAATTATATTAAATTAAATAAGCTTAGAAAAATTATAAAAATTGTTTTCTAAGTTCCTTATGATCAGGGAAATTTAATAAAAATAAAAGTTATTTTTGTGAAAATATTTTATTTTTAAAGTATATTTTGAATTAAAAATAATTAAAATAATCAAAAATTTCAAAAATACTAAAAATAGTTCAAAATGTGTGCAATTGTTCTCTAATCATTTGAGACTCCTTAAAAAAATTTTCCTGATTTTTCTAAATTAAAAATAAATTTCTAAATGCTTTCCTTATTTTTTCATTAAAATAATAACAATAAATTCAAAATAAATCATAAAAAAATAAAATTTGTTCCTCTGAGTTTTTTTAACTTATGAGGGTTTAATAAAAAAATAAAAGTAATTTTTTGAAGATTAAAAAATATTTTTTTATTTAAATGATTTTTAAAAATGACCTTTAAATAATTATAATAATTACAATATTATTCCAAAAACATAAAATTTTGTCTAATAGAGGGCAGCACGACATGGAAAGATTTTTTAGTTAAAAATTCAAGTTTGCCCCAAATCACTTAATTTTGTTCAATAATCATTTCAAACTATTTCATACCATCCAAATTGCTCAAAACATCCAAAAAAAGTTCATATTTACCATTTTAAAAAATCCAAATTTTCTCCCCCTTGATATTTTAATTAATCCATGAATGGGATACTCAAAGATTTTCAAAGCTATTGGAATTTTGCTTGAAAAATTATAAGATGTTATAAGATGAAGAGCCCCAAGAAGAGCCCAAAGGGCATGGTAGTAATTTTAGGCTTTGATGCCTTAATCAAAATTTAGGATTAACCATTGGGGATAAATTTTATTTCTTAATAAACATATTGGATGATTGACATGTAATGGGTTAAAGGTAGAAACTCACTTACCACTTTTTCACAATATCAACAAAATCATAATTTCTCTAATCTCATGACTTGGAAGTCAATTAAGATTAGATGATTCTTAAGTGTGGGGCTTAAGCTAGGGAGATGATAATTTACTTATTTTAAGCCTAAAATTGATGATCATATGATCTTCTAACAAGAATAAATAGCAATTAAACCAAAATTTTGTCACCACTAATTTCTTCTTTATGATTATTAAGGGCTTGGTAGTGACCTAGGTTCAATGTCTAAACTCAATTGATTGGATTTAGAAGATAACATGATTGGTAATTAACATCTTTAAACACTCCAAGCCCATTTGTGATGGGCACCAAGTATTTAATGACTTGAGATTGCCTTAGGGGGATTCATCCATATAACCTTTAAGTAAAATGTCAACTTGACTAAGTATCATATCCTCGAGATAATTGAATTATCAAGTTTCACTGGGTAACGGGGTAGGCACACTCTAACCCTGGATGATTAATGGAGCAATATGATAAGTTCAAAAAATGAACTCAAAATAATTCATGAGATCTTCAAAGTAGTTCAGGGTGTAGTTCAGGGTCATACCTCGAGATACCTCGAGCATTTTGAAATCTTTTGGATATTTTGAAAGACAGGTTGAGCTTGTCATGTGTTGTTCTAGAATCATCCACTAAAGAGCTTCAGAAGCTCAATAGAGTCATACTTTGGGGTTGGATAACTATACCTTCATCTACTCCTATAATTTAAATTCTTTGCAAAATTATATGCATAACTTGCAAGTACTAACCTTTGACCAAAAGAAAATATGTCGAGATTTTCATATATATTTTATATTATTTTTGATGATATTACACTTTAAAGAAATGTATTTTTTATATTTTGTTGCAGGAATGATGAATTAGGGTCATTGGAGAAAAAAGATGCAAAAAGGAGCGAGTTTGGAGCGAAAATGACCAAAATGTGAAGGATTGAACTAAGGCGCCAACAGCGAGATTTTCCCGAGACTCCAGAATTAATTCACTTAGAAGGTCCGCCGACAGAGCCCTTAAGGCCGCTGAAGGCGAGCTCGGCGGTTATGTCCAAATAGGCATTGGATGAGGACGAATTTTGGAGGGGTGCTTAGGCAACTCTTGGGAAAACTCATCCACATCTTTAAAGAAAAGACTTTGGCCAAAAATAGAGAGCGCTAGAGAGGGCCTGGAGGTTAGAAAGGTTCCATTAGAGTGAAGAGATTGTGAGGAATTCTTCGAGAGATTGTAAGAGTGGAGAGAAAGTGAGAGTTTCTTCTTCCTTGCTATTTCGAAGAGGAGTTCTGTGTGCTGTAAAGAAATGAAAAGATTCAAATGAACTCCGAGGAGTTTACTTGGGGAGAAATTATAGATAAGTTTGTTTATTTGTTACAGTTTGTATGACTTTGAATTTATATATGAATTTCGAGTTTTGTTGCACTTTCCCCAAGAGATCTGAGTAGTTTTCTCTGTCTTTCTCCTTGTTGTGATGATTTGAACTCTGATCTTCATTTACTTTTTGATCTGGCCAATTGAAATGTTAAAATGTGTTGAGAAACATATGTTTCAAAAGGGCTATGATTTTTACAACATGAGGAGAATCACATTTAATTTCATGGGAGAGTATTTCATCCATGGAATTGGGTGCAAATAAATACGAAAATATACTTTGTTGGATGCAAAATTGGAGATTTTAAAGTGACAGATTAAAATCCCTAATTTGGTCTAGTTGATTTGAAAATGATGCAAAATTGTTAGCCTTCAAGGTAGGGAGTAGTGGGAGCTCTGGAGTGACAGCCAGTATCCTCCCAGCCTAAGTACGGAATTAGGGGCCAAACTCTAGATTAATCAATGTTCTTTATGCACTCGAAAAATGGTAAAGAAAATGATTGCTCCTATTTGACAGAAAACAATTTTTATATATATTTTCAAATGATTTTAATTTCTTCATAATCCTTGTACTCATTGTAAATAGGAATGATGCTTTCTTAAATTTGAACTTTCCGTCACAACATCTTAGTTTTAATTTTCGTAAGTTTACTTTTGAAAGTTTTACATTTATTATAGTTGAATTTGTCTTTCAACTGCAACTTTAATTAGCATTCACTTGTTACTTAGTATTCTAATTTCTTACTTTACTTTTTATATTTTTAAAATTATACTTTACCTTATAATCTTAAAAACTTATTTAGAGGCATTTCCAACTTCTCTGTGGGATCGATATCTAAAACTCCATTAGAGCTCTATATTACTTGAGCGATACGTATACTTGCGTTGATAAGTGTTACTTAACAATTATTGAATATTTTATACATTCATCTTTATCGAATCTATAACTGTTATTAAGTTTTGGTACAGTTGCTGAGGAATTAAATCTTTTAGCAGCAGTATTAAATACTTATATTTTTAAGCATATATAAAGTCGCTGTCAACCTTTCAGGTGGAGGAACGAGAAGAATCGACAAGTGCGCCTTTTAAATTACTGTGTTTATTTTTCTGTACTTCTTGCTTCAAACTTGCATATTAAACAACAATGTCACTCTGTATGAAAATCAAAACTGTTAGAATAGCCACAAAACCAAATAAGATAAAATTCACTTCCACAACATTCAAAATATAAGACAACTCAAAATTTAATTATAAACATCACAAAACAAAAATCACAACTAAATTAAAACGTCTCTATCGGATGATCGAGAATCTCTCGGAGAAGATAAACTACAGTTGCTAACGAGATTTCCCACGGACTAAATGAAAGTATGGAACTCATTAGATTGAGTTTAGTAAATTAATTTGGACTAAGTGAATCTGAAAGAAAATAATGGTTCCAGAATGAGAGAATCGTAGGATCCTAACATGTGTCGCTCTAATCAACTTTAACATGCCCCATAATATTTAAGGAACCATAACCTTAAGAACATTTGATTTGACATCATGACTTGACACATTAGAAAACTTAAACTTGCTACGACGAGAAGCTTGAAGCTAGCATTGTGGGCAGCACGATCATCTTCAATAGCAAAACATGTCTACACCAGCTAAATCATTCTTTCCTTAGAATTAAACAACAAGACATATGATTTTGAGGTTGTCCACCTAGTGCGATATAAATCCTCAACTTATCTTTAGGCTTTTGTGCAGCTCTGCTACACAATATAAGCCCTAACTAGTTTTGAATCTGAGGTTGTCGTCTTCAAGGATGCGTTCGTCGCGATCTAAATCCTCACATCTTCCAGGCTATTTGTGTGATTGTTTCACATGAATGTAAGCCCTAATAAATAAAAATTGGCAGGATGAAACATTTAAATAGATGAAACACTTAAATAATTTCTTGTCAAAACTGAAGCCAAACCGTAGGGTAGCTTGGAAAGTCACCGAGGTTCTCCTCCGGATCTATGACATCTCCTAGTCTCTCCTCTTTTGAATTCTACAATATGTATTCCAAATTTGAGTCATTCTCCTTTCACACCTCTTAGTCTAATCTCATTGAAAAGTCATAATCCTTTGAATTTCTCAAAAAATAATATCCTCTGATTTTTATCGAGAGTTTTCTTAGGTGACTTCGGTCATCTAAGATGTAATTAACTATAAGGGCTTGTCTTTATAAGAAGTTTTTCTTAACTCAGCTTAATATAAATCCTAATTAATTTTTCATATTAAATAGGGGAACTTATCAGTTTATAATAAAATGGTTTTCGCAGACCAAGCAGATGTCATATATTTTTTAGTTTATTTTATTGAGCATCACTTTCAAGTCTTGTGTTAACTTTTGGGATATATATATAGTTTGAGGTGTAATGCTCTTTCATTTAAACTATGAAAGAAATTAGATCGGTTTGATTTCATATTTTTCTAACCTTATATTTATATGTAAATTAAATGTCTTTCTGAAGCGGGACATGGGATTTCGATTACGGCGACCGACAGCTTCCAACTATATATATATATTAAATGACTTTCCGAAGAGGGCGACGGGATTTTGATTCTGGTGACCGACAGCTTTCAACGGGCAACTCCTCGACTTTTTAGTACCGACACTCACATATCACGTGATTCACCTTTACAATTAGCTCTCTAGAACCTTGAAAAAATCTATTATCCACCCATTATTTCACCACCCAAACATCAACATCAAACATGTATTTTAAAATCAACCAAAATTTTGATCTTCAACATATTACAATATTTCTAGAAGTAACTAATGCTTACAAACTAGTAGCTCAACATTCTCACTAGAGTAAAACAATTTTTGAATATTTTATGGGTCTCCAACAACAAGACACATGAATCTTGTTCCACCTCATGCAAATCAAAATATATTAGGGTGCAAATAGAATTTTAGAATAAAACATCATGGAGATGGATCTATAGCAAGAGACAAAGCCTGACTCGTTGCTCCAGATTTTTCACAACAATAAGAAATGGACTATTAGGAAACATTCATTTTGGTTGCTAAATTTCCCACTATTTGTATGCACATTGCTTTAGTCATCTCTAAACAATAAGAAATTCAACAACTCAATGTCTCATATATTTTCTTACACAAGAAACTTGATGATATTGTTTTAATGACAAAACCACATAGTTTTATTGACACTAATCATTCTCATTATATTTGAAAACTGTAAACAATCATTTATGGTCTGAAATAAGCTTCTAAGCAATGGTATTATACTTTTTGCACTTTCTTGTATAATTAAAAACTCATTTTAATTATTGTTGATACTTCTGTACTTATTTATCGCCATAATAATATTTGCATTTACTTATTAGTATATTTAGATGATATATTAAACATGAGAAACTCCATTGCTGTTACGAGCACTCTCACTAATAAATTCAACAAATTGTTCAATTCAAAACAATTGGGTCCTATATTAGGTTTTACAAATAAAACACACATCAAAATGATATATATTTTTTTTTTCATAAAATTGAAAGGATGCATAAAACATGCATCAAACCAAACATGTTTTAACTTTACTTCCATCTAGTCCCCATAATCATGCAACCTCTCCTATACCCATGCCAGACCCAAAGATGTACAAATAGGCTATATGCTCCCTCGAATATCTCACTATTACACTATTACGAGACCCGACATCACCTTTATTGTCAATTAACTAAGTAAGCATATGCAAAAACCACTTAAAACTATCAACATGTAAAATGATTTATTTGGTATTTAAAATGCTACTTCCAACTATGGTCTACCATTTATTTTTGGTGTTTTGTCTTTAAGTGCTTATGCAGATATTGATTAGGTTAGCAACAACACTGATTACAAATACATATCTAGCTTTTGAATCTATCCTCGTCATAATCTCAAATCATGGTCAGTGAAGAAACAATCTACAAATGATAGATCATCCATTGAAGTTGAATACATAGCATTAACTACTACCACAACCAAAATCATTTGGATATCACAGTCACTAGCCAACCAACCGTTATCTCCCACGATCTTACATAGTGCTTGAACTTCTGTTATTGATCTCAAGCACAATTCTATTTTTCACGCTCAAACAAAAATTATAGAAGCAAATTATCTCTTTATTATAGACCATATATAGCTCAAACACATATATCTACATCTCATGACCGAGGAACAACAAACTAACAACTTTACAAAACCTTTGCATCTTGACCGAGGAAGTTTTTCTCAATGTTTAGGTTGGTCTGCCTATTTTGATTGCTTACAGAGTCTTGATGTATGGTTTTACTTTCTTCTAGAAATCCTTTCTACCCTACTCTATCCTTCAGCTTAAAAAGTTCAAAAACATCAAACCAGTCAAATGAAACTCATTCTTAATCTCATCTTTGACTAAATCTGATAGACTAAAACTTGTTACCAAGCATATCAATCACCACAAAAACTCAAATTTTGGGTAAACAACCTCTCTCAAGCTTGCTCAGATTTTACCTTAACATCTAATGATTTCTCTGAAGTGTTTCTTTCCTCTCTCGAACCCCTCAGGCCATCGTTAAATGACTTGCAATGTTTTATGTCCTTAAGCTATATTGCAACATTTCCATGTAAATTTATTATAAATTTATTTTAGATTATTGTCCTTGGAAAAAAATAAGAAAGAATACTTAACTTTTTCAAGCTCAAATATCTGCATTTTTTCTCTTCTATTTCTCGTCAAGAGTTATTTAGGATTTCATCTTTTTTTTTTATTTCTCTTCTCATACTACTTTAACTATGCATGGAAAAGTGTAATTCATTTGTAGCAACTTTGATGTAGTTTAAATTTAGTTTATGTGTTAGATATATAAGCAAATAGGAATTGATTGTTATGCATGTAAATCTTCCTAAAAAGATGAATA
>NW_018250925.1:0-6694 GCF_001263595.1 Phalaenopsis equestris
CCCGACTCTTTTGAGAGGCTTTGTAGTTCTATTCTTATTTAAATTTTTAGAAGGCAACTTAGGTTCTGTTTGGGGCAGCTGTTGATTATTTGTAATCTGCTGATAAGCAGATTATTCTGATAATCTGTAGATTATCAGAATAAGCTGGTTTGCTGTTTTGGATAGTTTATTCAGAATAGTTTATTTGCAGTTATGACTGTATAAATGACTTTCTTGCTCCTGTCTGGTAAAACTGTTTGGGGCAGCTTATTCAGAATAGCTTATTGGTAGTACAGAAGCATATATAGTGCAGAAACATAAAATCATCACAGATCAGTTCCAAAAGATGACATACAGTTCTCACACTCTCGTGAGTACCAGAAAAAATAAAAAAAAGATAAAGACAAGTACAACTATAATGAGAAATATTAAAATATTCAATTTCAAACTTTGACTACGTCTGTTCTCAGCTGCATATCAACTTGGAAAAACATCGGATTTCCATCACTGCTGGCAGTGTAACATGTGGGATTGTCGGCCCATCGGAAGAAACCGCAATGAACTAAAACACCCTTGTGACAACCGTAAAACTGCCTCCCAAAGCTATGAGGTCGATGCGATGTGAGCGACAGAGCCGGTTGTCCAAAATAACACAAAACAACTTTGTCTATCACTGAAATCCTAGAAGTCATGTTAGTATGACTGTGAAAAAAAAAACTAAAAAAATCAAATGTCAGATGTTATCCAAAAAAAAAAACTGATTCAGGGATAACTCGTGCAGGAGATCCATAAATATCGGTACAGTCATTCGAAATATGTTACTGAATCTAATTGGATGTCCATAAAACATCTCACCTACTTATTTATCTCTAACAAAGCTGGAGGTCATTAGGGATATACGAACACTGCTTGATCGGTAATACTCCAACAATAATATGACAATAGTTGCAACCCATGCCATTCTCTTACGACATTATGTTGCAGATCTATCCTAAAGGAAGAAAGGTGTCGGTTAGTTCATCAACTATTAATCAATTGAGTGAGCGAGAAATAAACAATGAGAACACTCAGCCAATTATAATAAAAATGTATAGATCTCTACTAATAGGCATTCAGGAATCAAGTAGAAGTACATTGTTAAAAAAAACATAACTCCAAATAACAGCTGAGTGCATAACTTCAAAGAATACATAATATAACAAAAGAAAACATATAAAAACTCAATCATCCACAAGAACACGTAAATATTCGACTCGCAACTTTGGTTCCATTGCCATGAATATATGCCTACGTGTTAGATCCTCTAGTTTCTTCATACATATTGCATGAAAGTGCTTATTTGCTACTACTTCAGGGATAGTAGTCAAAGTTCAATGACAATCAAAGATAGTGCTGTCAGGAAGTGGAGCAGGCGGTGAAGCTCTAAACGTTTCTACGAGTCAGTCGAATGAAGTTTTCACAAAAGTGTCACTTTCTTTCTTCTTTCTTCCTAGCCTGAGTTTCTTCATCTGCGAGCTTGACTCCCCCATCTCCCTCTGGTTAACACTGTGTATTTCTTCTTCAACTGCCACCGGCTCTGGTGGAAAATCATCTGGAACTCCTACAAACCCCGTCTCACTAGGGCTGAATGCATGTTTTCCCGTTGCCACAACCCCTCTAAACATTATGTCAAAATTCTCTTCAAAATCCGGTCTCTGCTTGTACTTTTTTGCTGTCGGCGGTGCCTATAACATTAAATTGAGGACACTCAAGTAATTAAAATAATTTTTGATATACACAAATTGAGAATGTAATTCATACCTCTAATTTCTCTGCCCACCACTTTTCTGGAGTATCAATTGTTCGTTTAATTGGATCTCAGCCTAACCCGGTTGATCCACGTTTTAGCTCTTTCCAAAATTTTCTTTCCTTTTTCAATTGATCCTATTTATTTTTAAACTTAAGCCTATCATAATCCTTTCCAATCAGTTCTTTAAACTTTCTAGCTAGTGCCAACCTTTCTTGTTGAAGAACGTTGTTGGCCTATTTCCCAATTCAATTTCCTTAATACATAGATCGCAAAAAATATTTGTCACTTCTTTATACCACATATCGGACGAACCCCCTTCTTTAGACATGTTGGAACTATAAGAAACAAAAGTATAATGCTCAAAGAATCTCCACAGCGTTGCAATTAACAAAAAAACATAGAAGTACAAGTACACGAAGAATTATGTGGTTCGGTCAATGACCTAAATCCACGGAAGGAAAGCCACGAATGTTTCATTATGAAATTGTGTAGGATACATAGCTATCAAACTGCTACAGCAATGACAAATCAAATTGCTGCAGAAAATCCCTAAAACCAAAACTCCAATAACTGCTACATATAGTACTGCTAAAATAGGAAACAACAATACAAACTTATGCATCAAATCCATAAATCTTGAACTGCTGCAGCTAAAAACAGAAACTGCAGCTAATACAAACTTCTACAGTCAATACAAATTTCAGCAGCTAGTAACCAGAAACCCGAAATACATAAACCAAAATCTGCATCCATTGTAGTTATTAAACCAGAAATTGCATCCAATGCAGCTATTAATCCAATGCATCCAGTGCAACCAAGCCTATACAAACTGCTATACCCAAATACATAAATCAGAAACTGCATCCAATGCAGATATTAAACCAGAAACTGCAACAAATAAATAAACCAAAAACTGTAGGTAATGGAGAAAACATTCGTTACAACCAAAGGGTGGAGGATTGTTCTGAGCATTTAATAATATTAATTTTGATTTTAAAAGAAAATTTCCTTTAGCTTAGAGTGGCTAGTACTAGGATTGTTCACAGACTTGATCAAAATTCTGTGGTTCCTTATCTTGAACTGTTGAGGACTGTGGCCATTGTTAGAGGAGATAATTGATCTAACTTGGCCAACACATCCTTATCAGTATTTATAAGTTTTGTATTTCACGGGGATATTGTATATATTTGGTAGATGTTTCACTAATGAGACAACTTTAACTCTGCCTTAGTTAAAATAAGATTTCATTGAGTGTACTTTATAGCACATCCTCAACGACTTTGGGCCATTGGGACATTGGGCCATTGGGAAAGAGTAGGATGTTGAGCTGCATGTACGTTCTGCAGTATCTAAGATACCTCTTTGTCACATATTGTGGACAAAGTCACTAAAGGAAACATTTTAATTAATAAAGTCGATTTCTTCTTCTATGCATGTTAGCTCTCCTAGTATTCTTCTTATTTAAAAGCTTAAATTTGAAAAAAAAATATTAAAACAATATAATGAGTTATCTAAGATAACCCAAGAGCAATTACACTTGTAAATTATAGTAACACAAAGAAAAGAAAACAATATACATGCTGATCTTTCATATTTTTATGAAAATTATATAATAATCTAATGCATGTGTCTTATGACATTTTCTTTATAGAATAAACATATACTTTGATATATATTAACTTTAGTTGTACTCTTCAAGATTTTAATATTTAACTTTACTTTTGCTGCATGTTTTTAATATTCTCATCTGCCTTAGGAGCACCGTCAAAACATGACACACCTTTGGCCGATATTAATTTTCAACGGAAGGGCTTATGATCTAATTTAATCAATTGTCTAAGGTAGAAAAGGGAATTACTAACCCTTGGCTGATATTCTCTCATCGACACAACGATTAACTATCTAAACATTACAATTATGTAAGGTGGTAGCATCTACGCACCCAATACATTAGCTTCCCCAACTTATACCATAAGGAGATGAACTCCTCTTAAACATGCACATATAAACATTTATAGATACACTACTTCATTTTTCATATCATACATTTTTACGAGACATCTTATGAGACAACTTTTGTTTATCTACGGATAAAATGCACATTTACCAAATCTATAGGCCATGCAATAAACTAATACTTGTATCTATATTGGAATCTACATATATGTAGTCAGAAAAATTCTTCTTATGAAAACTAATGCAACTATTTAACATGAATACTTTTTCTATATAACAATATGAAAAATTTATTATAATTTAAATCTCACTAGAAAATAGCATAAATGGTGGTAAACACACATTTAGAAATATTGAAAATTACTAAAATTTAAAAATCACTTCATTTTACATAATTTTCTTGTTTTCGACTTCTGTCGCCTCATTCAAGTTAGCTGCTTTAATATAAAATGTTGCATTTAATAAATTTATCTCATATTACATAATTATATTTAAGTTAATTATAGTTCAATTTATTCATTTTAATTATGAGTTTAAATCCTTAAATTAATGCTAATATTAAATATCAATAATTTAAACAAATTACTTTTGAAAGTTAAACTCTAATATGAAGTATGAATGCATTTCTCTTTTCCTTGAATTATCCTTTTCTTATTCTTAAATTAACATTCGTTGCACCCTTAAATCAACACACCTAATAAAGTAATATTTAATAATCAACTGTAATTTAACTATCTGAGAATTTTATGATTAAAAGACCAACCTATTTTTCGATTAAAATTTTTTGCCTTTTTCCTCAAATTTCAATGATTTATCAGCCTTCTTTCACACTTCTTAATTTGATAGAATTTAATATTATTAATTTATAGAATTATATCATTTATTCTAATAATAAACTTAATATTAACATTTGCCTTATAAGTTTCTTGGATCGAAATCCTCCCTCACTCACATGCTTTTCTTATGTGAAATCAATAATTTTGTACCTCAAAACTTACTTTTGTTGGTTGAAGATTTTTGAAATTAATTAATAAATATTATCTTTAATACCTATATCATTATATTAAACTAATAATGCTTGAATAACATTTTCCATATCTCACATTCTTCAGGCTCGACTTGGTTCATTTCTTCACCATACACCATACACAAGGTTCACGAGCTACACTGCCTCATGCATAAAGGTCCCTTTTGTCTTCCTCGTCCCTGCCTCCTTCCTCTATCTAAATCCTTTTTCTTTGCTGCGATTGGTTCTCCTTAATGCATACCACTCGACTACGGTTCACATTTTAATCCTTATCTCCCACTTGAACTTGCACTAGAGGTGTTTGACACTTCCCCCTGTTTCTTCTCCTCCTTTTGCTTTTGCTAAGGCATGGGTTTCCCTCTCCTACCTGAAGCTGCTCGATTCATCTCTTCCCCGCACGCAAAAAATGATGCAAGTTAGCCATTGGCTTTGGTTTCAACTTCATTTGCTCCTTCTCACAGAACAACGTCGCATCTATGCACGAGCCGCTCCTTCTACTAGGGATGTTATTTTCCCACTCGGAACACGTCAATGCCTGACGATCATCTTCTTACTCAAGTTCGTTCCACATAGGGAAGTCTTCCTCTTCCTCTTCTTCAGTCGCTGCCTGTTCTTCTCCTTTTTGCCCATGCTTCTTATTCTCATTCTCTTGCTCTATGTTTCTCTCATTTGATTCGAAAGAGACATTTGACTCTTAAGAAGAGAGCACTGTCGGAGACGGATGCTTCCCTTTGAAATGACCCAAGCAAAATTTTTTATTTATTTATTTTTAATAACAGTTATTATAATTTTCCTCCTCGTGAACTGTTTCTTGGTGGCTCGAATATCCCACAAAGTCAATATTTTTAACACACACAACTGTAGAAGACCTTTCTAAGAATTGAGCGAATCTGACAACGTGTGCATGTGAAATTGCAAGTATCAAATTGTTTGCATAGATAAAAAATTGACAACCAAATTTTCACTATCAAAACGAGTCATTTTTTTCTCCTTACCTGTGTTTTTCATTGTCAAATTACATGTGCTGAAGGCTATTCGAACTCAGGCTAGTTTATTTTGACTGTTAGTTTCGTTAGGAGGTCTTTTTGTGGTTGTTTACCTTGATGAGATTGCAAATGTCAAATTACTTGTGCTGAACGCTTGTTTTTGGGATGCATGTGCAGTAGGTGAACAATTTTGGAGATTGGTTTTGTGTGGTTTGAATGATGAATGGAAGGCTAGTGGGAAGGTTAGATCCTTGATTTGGAATCAAGAATTGTTATGTCATAGCTTGAACTCTTATCAATCAAGATATTGTCCACCATTAGTTTAAATTCCAAGGATGTCATCCATTCTGAGAGTGCTTCTGCAAGAGCACACTTAACTTTGAAATTTCTGATGAAATTTCAACAGTTACACCAGAATGTGTTTCGATATTTAAGACTTCAATTGATTTTATTTGAGAGGCTTTACAATCGCTGCTACCGAAGTAGATGATATCATCGTCAGTACTCCTAACCCAAAATCATCCACGAGACATATAGAATTCTAGATGTGGCTCTTACAAATTCATGTGTTGGCTCCCACTATATAACATTTTGTTCCAACTAGAATTTTAGAGATTGCTCCCATCACATAGCATTTTGTTCTGTATGACCCTTTGTTCCCATCTTTAGGTCGGTGTAATGCTATGATAAGACACATCAATTATGTACCTTGCTCTTCTTCTAATTTGATATTGAGGATTGAGTGATGCTCTAATATCAATTTTATGGTTGAGGATTGCAACTAATTGAATTATGGAATTTCGAGTGGAAGAATAAGAGGAAGTTGTTGGAAAAATATATCACTTAGTGATTCATTTATAAAATTTATATCTTAAGAGGTGGACGGGCACTCATAATTGGCCTCATCAATAATTTTCTACCATTGCTTAGTTTTAAAAAGATGTACAACCAACCTCT
>NW_018250925.1:7013-16200 GCF_001263595.1 Phalaenopsis equestris
CTGAAGACTGACTCATGTGATCATCGGTCTGATTAGATGTTAGAACCACAGTGGAAGGAAAGACAATTGTTGTCACTTCGATATGTTCCAGTGTATTTGAAGTGTGAATTGTCACCTCTGCACCTGATGCTTCCTGAATAGGAGCTGTGGGGCTATCCTGATTTTCTGTTCGAACATTATCCGTTGTTGTGTTGTCAGGAGAAGGGATCCCAGAGGCAGACACCAACTCCTGACTTGTGGTGATTCCCTCTTTAGGTTGGTTGTCATCAGGTTTACTGGGAGCGCGTCCAGGCACATGAGGTGTACTAATAACATGTTCTTGCTTTCGACTATTGGTTCTCAAATGTGGGTGCAATCTGAATTATTTTTCTTGCGGGTGCCCAAATATCTTGCAGTGTTTACAGTTGATTTTTGTTCCATAATGATTTTTTGCCAATAACCATTGTGAGCAGAGCCAAGTCAGACTTCTTCTACATCTGGTAGTGTAATATCTTTTCCAATCAAAATCCTTGTAATAGAGTGTCTTGAGAAATGAACTGTAGGTAAGTCTACCTGCAAAGGTTTTCCAAGTATAATCTCAATTGCATATAAGATTGGTAGGTCAAAGAATTAAAGATTGAGTTCAGGTAATGAGAACCAGATAAGCGCAATTGGGGGTTTTTGACTGGGATCAAAATTAGGGGTCCATTTGAGCAATTTCATATGTTTGCCCTTAGTTGTGATGAATTTCTTTGAGAAGATCCTCGTGTAATCTTCTTCTACGCTCAGCTGTATCATAACATGTCTTCCGTCGAAACACCCACCTGTCAATCCTCAACCAGTTTGAAATCTTCAAAAACCTTCATGATAATCTCCATCTTAGGGCAACCTAATTGGAACTTTCCAACTAGTATAAATTTGTATTTTCCTACATGAGTTGAAATTTCAGCGTCAGAAGAAAATTGCTAGTATGTCTGCCTTTTTATCTACTTTTTTAATGAGATTGCAATAATCATTTCCTTCAACAGAATCATGGTACATCTGCGGGAATGCCTAAGTATCTGCGAGGTGAAAATGGGAGTTGCGTTTGTGAACCACTGCAGCATAGGAGGGTTTGGCGGGGTTATCATTGGCGACGACGACAATGTAGGAAGACCCTGAGGCCATTAGCGTGCTTCACACAAGCATTGCAGCAATCGACTGCCTTCTACGAAACGATACCCGAGCAGAACAGTACGCGAGTAATCCAGAAGGTCGAGCAGAAAACTGTGCAACAGAAGAGCAGCTCGAGAGAATTGCCGTGGACCCGGATGTAATATTTTTTCCTTATGTACATAGAAAAAAGGCGTATTCAGTTTTTTTTAGTTTTAAATATTTTTTTTATGTTATATGAAATATTTGGGTGGTATAAATGTCGAGAACAAAGATTAACTGTTAGACATGTATTTACATAATAATGTTTGATATGTATGTAAACACCCCTTCAACTTTCCAAGGTTTTTGTTTAATTTCGTGGGTGTACCCATAAGGTCCATAATTTGGAAAACTTAATATCGATAAACCATAACTGGTTGAAGGGTTATAATTTGTTCTGGGTGGTAGGTGAAACAGAGATTTAATTCACTCATATCAGATTCACCCAGAAAGCAAAACTAAATATTGGTTTCTTAGGATGGCTCTTTCGTTCGCTAGGGTTTCGCCCGATGGAGAAACCGAGCGTCCCTATTGATTTTCTCCTCCGTCAATCGATTCGTCATGCTCGAAGAAGAAGGGGGCGCATCGTCATCATCCGGAGCTTGCGTCGCCTTCTGGAGCTCGCGTCACGTCTTCTGGAGCTCGTGTCTTCTGCTCCATTTGATACGAGGTCGTCGCGTCTGCTGCGGTTTGATTTCGTCGCCATCCAGAGCTCGCGTCGTCTTCTGGACTCGTGTCGCGTCATTTGGAGCTCGCCTCTGTGCTCTGTTTGATACAAGGTTGTCTCTCTATTTTCTCGTGTCAGCTTTTGCTACGTCAAAGCCGCTCGACTGTTTTGCTCGAGTCCCTTTTGTCGGTGGCAGTCGGCAAGCTGCGCCAGCTGTTTGCTCCTCTTGTGCTTGTGTGAAGCATGTTAATGACCTCAGGGCTTTTCTACGCCGCCCTCGCTGGTGATAATTCCGCCTCCGATGCTACAATGGTTCACAAACGCAGCTCCCATTTCCAACTTGTAGATAGTCCGATGTTCCCGCAGATGTACCATGGTTTTGTTGCAGGGCATTGAGATTGCAATCTCATAAAAAAAAGTAGAGAAAATGCTGACAAACCAACACTATGGAAAAACCAGCAATATTATTCTCTGACTCTGAAATTTCAACTCGTGCAAGAAAATACAAATTTACACTAGTTGGAAATTTTCAATTAGGTTGCCCCTAGATTGAGATTTTTAGGAATGTTCTTTAAGATTTCAAACTGGTTGGGGATTGTCAGATGAGTCTTTTCGACGAAAGACATGTTATGATTCAGCTGAGCATAAAAAAAAATTACACAGATTTTCTGAAATAAATTCATCACAATCGAGGGAAAACTTATGAAATTGCTCAAATTGACCCCTAATTTTGATCCCAGTCAAGAACCCCCAATTGCGCCAATCTGGTTTTTATTACTTGAACTCAAGCTTCAATTCTTTGACCTATCTATCTTATATGCAATTGAGATTATCTTTGGAAAATCTTTGCAGGTAGACTTACCTACAATTCATTTCTCAAGGCTCCCTATTGCAAGAATTTTGATTGAAATATATATTACACTACCAGATGTAGAAGTCTGACTTGGCTCTGCTCACAATGTTTATTGGCAAAAAATAATTATGGAATAAAAACCTTACTACTGCAAGCACTGCAAGATGTTTGGACACCCGCAAGAGAAATATTTCTGATTGCACTCACAATTGAGAATCAATATTCAAAAGCAGAAACATGTTATTAGTACACCTCACGTGCTTGAACGCGCTCCCAGCAAACCTGATGACAACCAACATGAGGAGAGAATCACCACAAAACAAGAGTTGGTGTCTGCTCCTGGGATTCTTTCTCCTGACCATACTACAACAGATAATGTTCGAACTGAAAATCAGGATAACCCCATAGCTCTTATTTAGGAAGCTTCAGATGCAGAGGTGACAATTCACACTTTACATACACTGGAACCTATCGTTGTGGCAACGGATGCCTTTCCTTCTACTGCAGTTCTAATATCTAATCAGGCCGAGGGTCACATGAGCTAGTCTGTAGATGAAGAATGACATGTTTAAAATTCTCGGCAGAAGAAAAAGACTTGGGGCACACTCGAGCTTGGAAACTTAATGGAAGATACTTTGGTTACTCCTGACAATATCACCACTCTTCACAGTTTGTTATCTGACTCCGCTCCTAAAATTAGAAGAGATAGGACTAAACTGGCTCGTCCCTGGCTACTTTTTTTCTGCATGTTCTAAATTTTTTTTAAGTTTGTGTATCTTTTTGTTGGGGTATCACTGTACTTGGTATCGTATGGGTAGGGTGCCTCTATTGGATTTATGTATCTTTTCTATTTCAATAAAATCAGCCTGAGCTTTTTATATATATATATATATATATATAATTAGTAATTGAACTAAAATCAAAAGTGGTCTAGAAATGCCTTGCAAATTGAATCATTATGCTTTTTTGTAGCCTTATTAATTACTTTCGGTTGGCCCATTGACATGGGTTGGGGTTGAACTGATTCCTTCCCCTTCTTTTTATTCTGCTGCAATTACTCCCTCTTTCCTATTTTTGTTTCCCGCTTATCCATCTACCATTCATATGCATGCTCCGGTCCTAGGGTTTAGTTTTTGTCATTCTGATTTTAGAATTCTGTCCATCTTGTCGTTAGAGGTTGTTTTCCCTTCTACGACAGTCTCTGAAGGCGACATGGTGCACCAGTAGTAACTCGTCCGAGATGGTGATCTTCTTCAAGGGTTTGAGTGGAGCTCTGATTGTAACTCGCTTCCGCGAGAATAGTTATTTTTCCATTTCATCTCACCTACTCGCTACCCCTCTTTGCAACCCTTTTCCCCCTGATTCCAGCTGCCATCTCCATCCCTCCCATGATCCTAGCCGCAAGCCACTTCACCTTTTTCAACTGCCGCCACATGACCTGACCTCTAAACTCTCCAGCCACTGAATCATTCCAACATTCCATACAACCACTAAAATATACCCCCTACCTCTCCCATTATTACCATCATCCACCCAACCTTCACGTACAACCGTTGAATCCAGCCCCTTCTCAGTCACGAATGTTTCAACCTCTTGTAACTCCCTCCTCCAACGACTTTCTCGTAAGTCTCCTTTCCTCAGCCAGCCCGTTGCCGACACTCCCTAACCAGTCCACTCCCTCACGTCTTCTGCAGCTATTAGAGCTGCTGTCCAGCCACCCCTCACCCCGTAACCCTATCCAATTGATCTGACTGCTGTCGTCGCTCTCTCTGACACAATAGTCACCACTGCAGCCTCCCCAACTCTTCTCGTCGCTGCAGCAGCTTGTCCCAAATACTCCACTAGATCCATTCGCGGCTCATACCCTTCCCTATTGCTATCGTCTTCAACAAAACACTTCCCTACCTGCTGGCCTGCAGCCACACAATCTCTTCGCCTTCGCTCCAAGTTTTCTGACTATGCTTGTTGTCTTTTATTTCTTGTTTCAAGAATCATCGTTGTAACCTTTGAATTTCAGTAATAGTATTTCTATTATTATTGTGGTTAGGGTTAAATACGACTTCACCCATGAAGCTAGTCCTATATAAGTTAAATTTGTCAATGATTTCATCATTGTTATCTTACATCGATTATTGCACCCTAACAAATGACTTTATTGCTAATTACATAGAGATGTGAACAAGCTCATGTACAATCGTAATCACCATATTTGTGAAGTTTTGTAGGGGACGTATGGTAGAGATTTTTCTTTGATGTCTCCAGTAGAAATCTAAATTGTGATAAACAGTTTTTTAAAAAGCATCATGATATGTGGCAGGGAGAGGACCTTGAACTGGTTTTGTCTAAATGGGGGAGGGCCGATGACCCGACTCACAATTATGCAGATATTTATGTTCCTTAATATGTCAAAACATTGACCAAAATGATATTTAGTGGATAGTGAGAACAAATTTAATATGATAAAAATTAAAGAAATAGTTTTCTCACTAGGGATACTATGCAAGTATACGTATCGCTTCAAATAATATATAATTTTTTTTAAAAACCTCAGTATCGATCCCACGAGGAAGTAGAAAACAAGCAAACAATAAAATGAAATGTATGAATTTTGACTTTAAGAAAACTTTAGTTAAATTTACTAAATTCTACTGTATGCAAGAAAACTTTCTCCTTGCCAATAATTCATAATCAGTTTAGGATTTCAAAATTTATTTAGAAACTTAAATGTCGTATTGTGACAAATAAGAGCATAGCTAGTTCTTTACTTTCTTTCGAATTGTGCAAAGAATATTGGCTAATCTAAAATTGGTGTCAGCATGTACAATAATGTTGGGTAGGTTCTAGTCTTTCACTTCTAGATTATCGTTGTGCCCTCTCTTTAGGACTTACCTGTGACTCTTACTTACAATCTCTAGATTAAATTGATGAAAGAATTTAGTCTGTCATTCTAAAAACATCAATTTTACGCGCATCAAATCTTATCTCACTATCTATTTACACCCTCCTTTAGACGATCACGACTGTTCTTTACAAGGCAGAATGTGATACTTACAAATCAAGAAATCTTAGCCCTTTCGGGTTTATAAGTTCCTCAACAGGTTTTAACAATACAAGTGACCAACTTGTCATGTAAATGAATGACCGGTAAAAATATTATCACAATTTTTAGGAATAAAAGTTCTAAACAAAATCAAAATCACTTATTTAATTACTTCATATTGCAAGGAGAAAGAAAAGAAAACCACTCATGAAGCATGTGGATAACAAAACAAAAGAGACAATGATATAAATACTTATCTGAAATGTTACCCCAAACACTCTTTTGAAGTTCTCTGACTTCTCTGACTCTAACAACACTTACAAGACTCATAAAATCCAGAAATAACAGACTCACAAAGAAAACTTTTCATAGAGCTTAACACAAACTTAACACACATTATGAGACTCTATAGATCTGGCCCCCTGACCTCTTGGAATTAATCTATATTTATAGAGCTTCAAAAATGGTCAAGGGTTGCTCCAGACATCTTCGGCCTCATTCAATGAATCTTTTAGAACATAACTGTCGCACCTAGGCGCTCAACTGTCGCACCTAGGAGCTAGCCATATTCAGCATCTTACGCCTAGGTGCCAGTTCGGCTGCTTTGATACACTGTTTTGATACTTTTCTTCAATTTAGCTCATTTTGCTCATTTTTTATGTATTTTTACTCTTAAACTCTTTTTCTTGTACCTATAACTAAAAACATAAAAATAATATTCATTAAAGCATAATATCCTAAAAAATGGAGCATTAAATGTACATAAAAATCAGGTAATTTTAAGGTGGATCAATCGACCCTTTCTGTAGGGCTAGGGTTGCCTTCTACTCTTAAGAGTATTTTTGTCCGTTAGCTTTTTTTGTGTTTAGGTCTTTTGTTGATTAAAAATATGTAGTCATTTATTAGTAGTAGGGATTTTGTTCAGTTGAGTTTTGTGAGGGCATGTGCTTCATCATGGTTCTCAGATGGGGTTAGGTCTATATTCATGGTATTGAGTGGTGGCAATTGTATCTCTCCTCTGGTGGTGATATATGGGGTCTTCTTCATTATTTAATCCTTCAAGTGGTAACTTGTGTATCCTGATCTGTTGCGAGAGTAGGAAAAACTCTTTTATCTTGTATATTTTAATTCATTAATGCATCTTGTGTTTGTATTGATTGTTTTTTTTGTTGTTCTTGTTGAATCTTCTCCAACCACTTTCTCCGGTATCGTTCGATATCAGAGTTAGCCTAATCCTTTAGCCTAACCCCAGTTTCTTCTTAGGGTTACCAAAATCCTTCCAAACCTAAATCCACCAAAACAAATCTAAATCTTGACCTAAACCTAGTTCACCCCTGCTTAGTTTCAAAATTAGCAGTCCTGAGTATTTTTTTCTTCAACCTAAATACGCCCCTTAACTCACTAAACCATAGCCATATCTTGACCTAGTCATAACTTCCTATGTTGATTTTCTAAATCAGCAATCTTAAATATTTTTTTTGCGCCCTAAAACAGTCACATACACTCTCTTTGACCTCCTAAATCTCAAACTTAGCGATGCCACCGAAGAGACAAGTGTCAGAAGTCTAAGGCCCTCCAATCCTAAGAGGTTACAGCAGCTCGACCACCTTCAACATGGTCGACTTGAAGCCATAACATGGGGAGTGAAATGCTTCAACATATGAGGTCGATGCTCCATCAAGTCCGGTAGATTGGTACGGGGCAGGGAGGGGGCCCCGCACCAGTTCCATCCAAGTGGGGGAGGGCCGGTCAACCCTATTTCTAGTGCTAGGGTTTCGCCTCTCCTAATTGCAGAAAAACTATTTTTGTCTGTTTGCTTTTTATTAGGTTTAGGTTCTTTGTTGATTATAAATATGTAGTTGTTTATTGTATTAAGGATTTTTTGTTCATTTGAATTTTGTAAGAACCTGTGCTCCTTTGTGGTTCCTGGATGCGGGTGACTCTGTAACCACGACGTTGGGTGGTGGCAATTGGATCCCTCTGTTGTTCATGGTTATATCACGGGTCTCCTTCATTCATCAATCCTTCGGGTGGTAATTTTTGTGTCACGGTTGGTTGCGTGAGTACGAAACTCTTGCATGTTTTATTTGATTAGTGCATCTCATCATTTTTTTATTGTTTTTTTTCTTGTCTTGACTCTCTTTCTTGATTTTTGCTAAATCTTCTTCAACCACCCTTCTCTGGTATCACATTGCATATGCAATACATCAACAGATAAAGTCTAAGGGTTGATGTTTGTTAAAATATTATGCTTAAAAAGTTTAGATTTTTCGAAGCGGGGTAGATGAGAGACGACCATAGACAAACCATTTGGGTCACTGTTAAATGACTAGAAATTAGCATTCTTTGTGCAAGATGATTGCATGCGTGATAAACAATGAAACAAGCTTATGATTAAGAATCTGGAACTTGAAATATTGTTGTGGCACCTCAATATAACACATGTGTCCTATTTCATTTGTGTTACAATCCAGCGCGGGGCTTGAAATTAACAAGATGGGAACGGACTGTCAGGCGGTGGAAATTAGTCATCTTTTATTTTAATTTTATTACTAACAAATCAATATTTTAATAATACATGAAAGAGCCACTAAAAAAGTAATTAAAATTAATACGTGAAAATTTGTACCTTTCCATTTGCTGTTCTCGTCTTCTATAAATATTTGCTCGTATTCTATTCATTTTGTTCAAAAGTTTAAAATCAAAATATAATATTAAAATAACATAAGGATTTATCTAAAATTAACCCTCGAGTAATAACGCTACTAAATTACAGGAATCTAAGGAAAAAGTACAATATGTATGTGTGTATATAAGAAATCTTATAATATGTTGGTCTTTCATATTTATTTATAAGCAATCTAATATAAGTTTATAAACAATCTGATATATGTTTATAAGCAATATGATAAATGCTAATAAAGGCATTGATGGTCTTTTATTAATGAACACACACTAATATCTTATATGCATTTATCTTAACTTTACTTTTAGTTTATACTTTACATACACATCTGTCTCTGTGAGGATCACTGTCAACAAATCTAACACATTCTTGGTCAATATTGCCCCGTCGACACAGTAGTTAGCGATCTACACATCGCGAATATCTAGGGTGGAAAACAATTATCTAGGGTGGAAAGACTTTTACCTGCCATTGACTGGTATTTGTTGACCTCATTTTTAGTGAGGTCTAGTTTTCCTCTTAGGGTTTAGGATCTAGCCTTAAGGATCTCCCTTCGACTATCTTAGAATCTTAGAAATGGGACGCCTCGTTTTAGAAATCCAACCCACTTTTGTACTCTTTTGTGGTTTCGCGTGTGTGGTATCAACTTCTAGCACTTAGAAGAGTGAAACCAACATGAGAAAACCCAAAAGCTCAAAAGGGATTCCTATAAGACCTTTTAAGCCTTAGGGTGACCTTTTGCACAATTCGCACTCCCGCGCACAAAAC
>NW_018250925.1:16782-18148 GCF_001263595.1 Phalaenopsis equestris
TTGCCTCCTCATCCGCCTTTGCCCGACCCCTTCTACCCGCAACCCTCCTTCCCGAAGCCGTGCCAGTCTCCCCGAGCTGTGGTTTTCTCTTTCGTGGTAGTTTGACTCTAGGAAGCTTGTTCCCTGGTACACTTGAATGACAAACTCTCTTTTCTTCCCGATACTTTCCTCGCTGCCACTGGGGTTGCCGCTCGGTCCGAGATGTTTCGGTGGCTTCGCCTTCTGTGAGCAGGGAGCACGACCTTTTCTTCTTTGGCCCGATTCGAGTGTCGTGGGTTCAAAGGGGTGACCTTCTGTCTCTTCCCCTCTCTTCTCTGCCTATAAACATAGTTTCTTTTGATTTTTTTCGGGTTGTTGAAAAAAAAAGTTTTTTTCTAAGAGGGGAGTAAAAATTTTTGGCTGAGGAGATTAAAAAAGGAATTTTTGTGAGAGCATTTCCTTGAGGTGAATTCTTGCGTTGCAGTGTTTTACATTGACATTAAATAGGTACCCCTTCTTCCCCCTTTTCTTCGGTGTCATGTTTCCTTTCGGTTTTCCTCTCTACCGAGTCTTTGAGCTTGGCTCTGTTGGATGATACAGCATGCTAGTTCTCTTTACTTTCATATATTTCGAAGCATTCACTCTAAAAACATATGAAGGATAGAAATATGTGCATGTTTCAGGAGTTCGTTTTGATTACTCGCTTAGAACGGTGGAAGTATAGCATGACATAAGTGTTCTTTTTCTCTCTACTTGCTTGAGATAAAACTGTGGCATAGATCTATTATTGTGAGTAGGAAGCTTGAAATATGGTCTTGAAATAATTCTAGCTCCTCTTGCAAGCATATTGGGATGAGTATTATGAAGCTTTTCACTTATTTTCATTTAGCATGAAATATTGGAGAGGTTATTTGGCCTTTCATGAATGCTAGGGAGTTCATTCTACTGTTTTATGCATGTTTGAGGGCTCGGTTTTCACTTCCTGTGAATTTATGCTACGAAAAAAATTTATTTAATTTGGAAAATGCTGTAGCTTGTTTTGAGGGCTTGATTTAGCCCCTCGTGAGGCATCTCCCCTGCTCAAAAAAATCTGTTGGAATCGTTGTATGCTTGGAATATTTAGATATGCAGGTTGTTTCTTAACTTTGGATGACTCGGTTTTACCTATAGGTGGCTGGAACTTTAATTTCTATTAAAATATAAATTTATATCAATGTTTGGGCCTGTTTTAATCTTGATGAGCTCTGGCTTTGGCTTTTGGTTCTTGTTGAGCTCGGCTTTGTTTTTTTTTTTTTTTTTTTTTTGTTCTTGTTGAGCTCGGTTTTGGCTTCTGGTTCTTTCTCGGCTTTGACTTGAAATGGCTAGAACTCTATATTTTTTTTTATTG
>NW_018250925.1:18497-19238 GCF_001263595.1 Phalaenopsis equestris
CATCCTTAAAATTATAATCACTTTAGTTATCCTTTCGTGTTTGTCAGGGAAGCATAGTAGTCATTGGTGTTTCTTTTGGTTGCCTTAGCCGTGAGCCCCTTTGTGCCCTGGGTTGCTGTAGCCGTGGGCCTTACTTGTGCCTTGGGTTGCCTCTGGTCGTGGGCTTTAGCAGCTGCTCTTTGTTGCCTTAAACCGTGAGCTTTAACAGTTCTTTTCTGGGCCCTTTGTTGCCTTAACCGTAAGCCTTACTTGTTATCCCTTGGGCTGTCTTTGGTTATGGGTCTTAGCCGTGAACCACTTTTGTCCCCGTTCCTTGCCTTGGCTGAGAGCCTTGGGGGCTGCTTCCTCCTCTCTACTGACCCTGGCCGTGAGCGTTTATGTGGCTTTATGGGAAGGTTTCGTGCTTATTTAATGCATGAGACTATCTATTAATTTGAAAGTTGGAGAATTTTGATTTTAGCATGAGTTTGGAAATATCGGTGGTGGTTTCCCCGATGTCACTTTCTTTTGAAGTTTGGGAGATTTTAAACCTCATTTTGGGAAAAGTACTTGGTGGACTTGATCAATCCTATATCTTTGGGGTTTGGGAAAATTAGCGCGAGCTTGTCCTTTATATTTTATGTTTGTTAGGAAAGACCTCGGGCCCTACCTTTCCAGGTCTTTTCAATGCGAGTTTTGAGAACCAATCCAATCTCCTTTTCGGTGTTTTAGATGGATCAGTGCCTCCTCTCTCTCACCTCA
>NW_018250925.1:19760-28079 GCF_001263595.1 Phalaenopsis equestris
CATTCTAGACGAGTGGCGGGTTCTATACATTCGGGTGACCGAGTAGCCTTTGTGGACCCTCGAGAATATACAGCTGAGTCTAGTCTCATACGAGTGCTTGCCGTCCCTCTCATCTGAATCTTCTTTTTATTTTATCGAAGCTTTGGGACAGGGCACTCGTGTTACTTTTAGACACTCATGTTACTTTTCCTTCCTTTCAAGATTTTCCCAGGAGTTTTGAGGATTTTCTTTTACTTGAGTCTTTTTCGTTGATTTTCTCGAGTTTTCCGCTTTTCCTCGGATTTCCTGGATGGTTTGCTTTTTGAGATGCATTTAGGCTTGCTATGCTTAAGGTACATTGGATCTCACAGACGTATATGTTTGCTTTACATTTTACAGCACTTAATTTTCTTGTTTCTACCTGCTACCGTACTGTAAAGGATGTTATATTTTTCCTGCTTCTACCTGCTGTTGTTCTTCTTGTATAGCATGTTATTAATTTTCCTGTTTCTACTTGCTACCGTACTGTAAAGCATGTTACACTGATTTGACACTATAACTAAAACTTAAACTCATCATGTCGGGGAGCTTGGAGCTAGCGCAGTGGACAGCACGACCATCTTCAACAGCAGAACATGTCTTCCCCAGTAAAATCATTCATCTTCCCAGAAATTAAACAACGATCCATAGGATTTCAAGGTTGTTCGTTTAGCGCAACATAAATCCTCCACCTTTTCTTTAGACATTCATATAGCTCTGCTGTACGATTTAAGCCCTAACTCGTTCTAGGTTCCGAAGTTGTCGTCCGATACAACGTAAACCCTCATATCTTCCAGGCGATTTGTGTGGCCATGTCACACAAATATAAGCCCTAATTAAATAAAATTGGCAGGATTAAACAGTAATTTCTTCTAGGATAGACCGGGAAGTCACTGAGGTTCTCCTCAGGATCTGTGACCTCTCCTAGTTTCTCTTCATTTGGATTCCTTAACATTGTTCCAGATTTGAGTCTTTCCCCCTTCACACCTCTTTGTCTGATTTCGTTGTAAAGTCTTATCCTTTTGACCTCTTTGAAGACATTATTCCTTGATTTTTATCGAGAGTTTTCTTAGGTGACTTCGGTCATTTAAGATGTAATTAACTATAGGGGCTTGCCCTTATAGGGAGCTTTTCCGAACCCAGCTTAAAATAAACCCTATTTAATTATTTGTATTAAATAGGGGAACTTGTCGGCAAATAAAAGTTTCGCAAACCAAACGGATGTCATATATTTCTTAGTTTATTTGATCGAGCCTCATCCTCAAGTCTTGTGTCTATCCCTCGGGATAGATACAGGATTTGAGGTAGAGCGCTCTCTCATTTAAACTGCGAAAAATATGAGGTAGTTTGATTTCATATTTTTCTAAAATTATATATATATATATATATGTGTGTGTGTGTGTGTGTGTGTGTGTGTAAATTAAACGTCCTTCCGAAGCGGGCGACGGGACTTCACTTCCAACGACCGACAGCTTCTTACGGGCAACCTCCCCAAACTTTTTAGTGCCGACAGTATTATCCCATCATAACAACGGTTAACAATGTAAACATTACAAATGTCTGAGATAAGTGGTCTACTTGCCCCTGATCGATATTATCTAATCAGCACAGTTGTTAGTGAACTAATAAACATAATTGTCTAGGGTGGTAGAAAAATTCTACTTGTGCTGGTACACTGACTTCTCTTTCCTGTACGATTAGGGGTGAAATTCTTTTTTGAACATGCACATGCAAGCATTCACATATAAGTTATTTCTTTCTTCATACATACATTATTCTGAGACATCTTTATGCATCTATTAACATTCATATTTATTCAGTTGTACAACTATTCATCAGACATATCTTTTATATCATTCATATATCTATTTCATGCATTTCTTTCTTATATCTATCTCATACATATCTTTTATTTTGTATCATGCATATCTTTTCTAGATGTCTATCTTATATGTAATCTCTATCTAAATATTATTCATCTCTTGCATTTATATCTTTCCTTACTATGCTTATCATGCATATCTTTTCTATCGAACAATATGAAGAATCTGCTATAATAGAAATCTAATTGAACTAAAAAATATATATAAATCAACATACATTTTGAACTAAAGAAAATTACTGAAATTTAGAAATGTAATTACTCAATTCAGTTGTCACGCTGAACTCTTTATTTTTTATTGCAAGTTGGATGTTGCGATGGCTTTTACATGGTGATTAAAAACTTATAAAACATATTATTAAAATTTAAGACTCAAGTAATTGTTTTTAATCAAAGTAATCTTCTTAACTTAGGATTAATTTACTTGAAATTTATGGAGTTGTTTTATGATGATTGCCTTGAGCTTGTCGCCTCAGGTAAATACCTGGAATCTTAAACGAATTAGGAATTCCTATATAAGTTCAATATGTAATTTAACACAAAATATCATTAATTAGCCAAAACATACCTACGACTTTCTCAGAGACCAGCCCTTCTCTGAAGCTGCCAAATTTACTTTATATCACTTCCAACTACACCTCCTACATTGATATCATGCTAGAACTCTTTTGGATGCTCACAAAAGACTTTCGACACGTTTGACACCCAATCGATGCCTCGGATGACTACTGAAAAGGAAAAAAATATATGAAAAATGAGGCAAAACTCAAAATGAAAGCAAGAGAGAGAAAATGAAACTTCAAATAGTATGAGATAGGGTTTCATATTCACTAAAAATACCTCAGAGCCCTAAAATGCAGATTGCAGCTTCCCTCAGCGCCGCTCGACCCATCTGCTATTTGCGACCCTTGCATTGTAGTAAGGGTTGCAATAACCTCGCTGCTTCTGTCGTGCCAGAAAGGAATAGGGCGGGGAGGGAGAAGGGTCGAGAGAGGAAATCAGAAACTTAGAGTGGATCGTTGCTTACCAGATGGCCGCTCGTCCCTTCGGATCGCATCTGCGCGATGAGCTGTGATCGAAGCCCCTTATAGGAGCTTATGTTGAGCTCGATCAAATAAGGAGGGAGGGAGGGTGTGCGAGTGAAACCGTGAAACCGAGGGGAAAGGGGGTATCTGGAGCGGGATTGAACAAAAGGAATAAAAGAGGCGTAAGTCGGTGGCTACACTGCTGAGGTTTAGGAAGTAATTAAGGTTAATTATATCAATTAAACTTATAACTTAAATATTTTACATTTCTCAAGCCATTCATAGTTTACACAGTACTTTATATGGAATTGATTGATTTTTCGTATAGAATTTTATAATATTATTTCGATTGAAATCCGAGGGATGCTAAAACTGGGGTACATTGTATGTCCCCAAAAAATTTATCAAATTTCTCAGAAATGGGTTATTACAATTTGCAAGTGATATTTTATTTTTCTTTGCAGGATTTGCTGGTTAAAGAGCTTAAATTCTCTCAAGAAAAGTTGCTTGATGAAGAAAAGCACAGGAAATCTCTTGAATTTGAAATCGTCAAATTGAATAAGCTTTTATCTGACAATAGAGTGGCCTTTGAGGTAACCTAATCTCAGTGTTTACATTATGCAGGTTATGTTGAATTTATTGCAGGCCTGAGCATTTTACATTTTTATAGGCTGAAATGTCCAAAGGAAGAGGCAACCATACTAAACCATCATTTGGATTAGAATTTGCTTCGAATCTATCCAAGCCAAGTAAACCAAGAGAGTCTGCACTTGGTCAAAAAGCCACCATTGCCAAAATTTTTGAGGAAGGCATGGCTGACTACAATTTGCACTATTTATTTGCATTGTCATGTAACTTCAACTGTTGTTTATTTTTTTGTTATTTTCCTTGGTGCATGTGATGTGCTACCATCAGTTGGCCTTTCAAAAATACTGTCTCTATTAAAGTCAGAAGATTTGGATGTGCAAACCCATGCTGTCAAGGTGGTTGCTAATCTTGCTGCCGAAGGTAGCAAATATCTTCTTTTTTTTCTGATTTAGTCTCTTTCATTACTTCTTTGGCACTTGTTTTATGTCATGCACTTTCACAATTTAAATGTATGTTTTATGTTTCTGTACTTCCTTATAATCACATGCCTTGCTGAAAAAATGAAAAAAGTTTCCTACATTGATATTAATTTTTTTATGTGAAAGGCTCACTTTTCTTTGCTTAGCTTCAGTCAATTTGTCAGGCAAGCTTTTTATACCTTTTTGTTTTTTACTACTTTATGTATTCTAGCAATTTAACTATTGGTTTTTCTTTTTCTATAGATATGTTAAGATTTTGATTGAGAATTTATTCAATTAGGGGATACAATACTTTAAATTTATGATTTAAATGAAAAATATAATTGTGATCCTGAGTTTGATTAGTCCAAATGATGTGCCTTTAGCAATATTGACACGTTCTAACAGTGGGTGGCTCATGAACTGAGACAATTGAATATGACACCGGATACCTTTGATATGACACTCTGAGGTTCAAGTAAACTCTACATCAGGTTGAGAATTTCATTTTGATAATGTCCAAGACCACCATAATCATCATCATAAAACTACTCGGCA
Organism: Phalaenopsis equestris; assembly: GCF_001263595.1. Taxonomy (NCBI): domain Eukaryota; kingdom Viridiplantae; phylum Streptophyta; class Magnoliopsida; order Asparagales; family Orchidaceae; genus Phalaenopsis; species Phalaenopsis equestris. Next base: position 24,290 of record NW_018250925.1, read on the forward strand.
ATCATTTTATGAATTTTCTTTCTTCCTTATTTGTAGAGTGGTGTTTGCTTGTTAAATCTTATGCTGGTATCTTTTTACTGTTATTTTTGGTATTCTTTTCCTTTCTAATCTCTCACGTTATTTCTATGATGCCTTACTAGTGCATTTTTTGTAGTTGCATATGCTGAAACAACGAAAGTTTATTTTCTTATTTACTTTTCAGTTAGTTCTGCTCTTATATTTTCTTCCATTTAATTAGATCTAATTCTTTCTTTTTTGGCCTATCTATACATGCATTTTAGCGTTTTTTTTTTCAACGAATTCATTATTGTCCAATACATATATCCATATAAAATTGTTACTCTAATCTCATCTTGCATGTGATTATTATCTCGCTTCAGTATATGGCTTTTGAATTTTTTTTGATTGAGAATTCACTTTTTTCTAGTAATCATTAGATGTAGAATCTTTTGATTGAGAAAAATCCTTTTGTTGATATTATCATTTGGGACAAAATTTTCAATAATCATATACCTTTGAGATTTTGATTAATTATATCTCTTTGCCTTTTAGTTTTATTATAATAAAGCTATTCATTTAAAAAAAGAGTGAAGCACACCCAGCTCTTCAATTTCAAGGAGAACATTAGAAGCAATAATTCCGAAGGGGACGTAATCAGTAATAATGAGAGTGTGCTTGGGGACCAGACAAGCTACTAGGGAAGGCTTTGATGCGTTGATATGATCCAAAATTATTGTTTTGAGTTAAAGTCAAGTTAGAAGAAGCTAGGACTCTCACCATTTAACATTACGTGGGGGATATTATCCGATAATTATTCCTCATTGACACATTAGTTATTGGTGTGCTTTTGAATCATTTTGAGAAGTTATGACCAAACTCGTTACAAGAAGAGCGTTAAGAGTGAATAGTTTCAAAATTCACTTTTTTCTAGTAATCATTAGATGTAGAATCGATGCGAATTCTTGCTGAAGAGAAGAATAACATTTAATTTAGTAAGAATTTTATCATTGATTGTCCATAAAGCCGAGCAGTAGTTGACTTTACATGCAGTAGTTTATTATATAATTGAGCCAAGTTTGAGCAAAATTGATTGATTAAATAAGTGAATCATAAATGTGGGAAAACAATCCTAACAATAATGACTATGGGTTCCTGAACGTAGTAAGATTGGGGTCTCGTTTGAGCATATGAATTGCCTATCAACATAATACGTTCTCTGAGAGAACATTCTTGAGTATTCAGATTATTGGAAAAACTTGATTAGGGCATGATGAGAATCAATGTTTCACATTGTAATCATGAATCAAATGTGGATCGTTTATGGAACTACTCATAAGCATCATTCTTAACGGCCCCAGGAAAAATTACCAATGAGAGGGACCGGAAAACGTGAGGTTAACTCAGTGATCTCCTCATAAGATAGAATGTGTGTCAGTTTGTCTTGAAAGGTGAAAGGCAAATTGTAAGGTGAAAATGCAGGTTTGTGTTGAAAATGAAAGAAGCGGGTAGAATAGCGCCCCCACCCGCCCAGGTTGCGAACCTGCATTCCTTACTTCCATATTCCACCTTTATTTCGCTTCATTCCTTGCCACAACCAAATATAGGGTAATATAAAGGAATTGCTTAAATTTGAATTAATTACATATAGATGTAATTATAAATTTTGCTTACCCATATACTCGCATCCAACTACTTCAGCTCAACTCCTAACATCCTTAAATTAATCACTGCACCAAATTAATCAGCTTAGCTACAGTTCACAGTAACAAACAGTAGGAGAGAACTATTAAAAAAATAGATAATTAAAGTACTTAAAAAGAATATTACCTACGTTATTTTAGTACTTCCAAAACTTCTTCTAAAACAATACTATTCTCTCCATAACTGACCACCGAGCTGAAATCCACGACAATATAGTGAAAATGAAAAGATTAATTGTTTTAATGACATTAGGTTCAAATATATATATGTAATTTCATTTATGTACAATTATTTTTACCTCTAATACCTCAGAGTTCCACTCCAGCTATTACCCGAGGGCAGCATTGAGAGCAGCAAAGCTCTTGGTTCGCAGCTGCGCTCCCAGCTTTGCTCGTGTAAATCCTCCAGGTTACGAACTGCACAATGTTGGGAGAGGGGAAAATATGATACTTTGAGCATAAGGTAAATATGCGTTCTTATATGCATTGTAAATTAGTTTAATTTAAATCAATCTCCACCATCCATTTAATCCAACGCTATATGCCAAGGCAAACGGGTTTGCTATAGTGCCATAATTAAGAGGGAATTAACTTTAATTAATAATATTAATTAAGTAATTAGTACTTAATTTTATTCGTATTATTATTTATTTGTTATGCAACCAAATATATCAATAATTGACCTATACTTTTATATATCAACATAATGTTACGATCCGGTCCGGAGCTTAGAATTAACTAAGGGGGGAATAGAAAGTCGGACGATGATAATCATACTTTTTTACTTCTCATTTTCTATAACTAATAGTTTGTAATCCAAAAGAAATGAAAGAATCACTAAATAAAGTAAATTAAAGTAATACAATTAAGTTTACTTCATTTCTGGTTGTCAACATTTTTTATAAATAGTTCATTTATTATTCATCTTTTAATCAAATGCTTAACCTTGAAATTTTTTATCTAAAACAACAGTGAGCTATAAAAGCTAGTGAACATCTACTTCTAAACTACAGTAATGTAACGAAAAAGAAATAATAATATTCATGCTAGTCAGAAATACTACAAATCAATAAAAAACACAATTTATTTTTTCTAATATGATCGTTCATGATAGTTCATAACATTCAATGTGTTTCACTGTATTAATAACATGTCTATCATTATATATTTGTGCAGTCATCACAGGAGCACCATATAAAATTATACAAATTAAGACACGCCAATATCAATAACTTACTTTAATTACGTGCACGGGTATCTTAATGTTCCTTTACTGATACCATAAATGGATGAACTTCATTATAACTAAACATGAACATACAGTCAATATATGCAATTTATATTATTCATATGTTATTTTCTTTCAAATTTATCTTTAAATAACACATAACTTTAGTGTTTCTAAAATATATATTCTATCATAATAATACATCCACATTTAAAAGAGTAAATTAATCACACTAAAATGATGCAATTAGGTTTTAGTAAAAATTATGAATTAATTTTAGAAGAAATAAAAGCTACTATTGTCACACCCCAACTAACCCAACTTTAGGGTCAACCACGGGATGGACGATCTGACCAGATTAAATTTTTATCAGCACTCTTCATGACTTGCATAATTAGGAGTTAGTTTGTGAGGAACTAGTATAACCATGCATAATACATTTTATTTTTTTTATATATTCGAAGGCGCGAAAAAATCATATCACCAAAACATATATATCTTCAAAGTTGTTAGATCCAATATATGATAAAAGCACGTACCTCAAAAGTGGAAAAATTTCAAAATTAGATAATGCAAAAATTGTACATGCCACACATGGCTACTTGTTCCAGTGCTTCTTACTGATTCTTGAAAGTCAACAACGTAGAGTGAACTATTGAAAGTCTAGCGAAATAATCAAAGCTAAAAAAGATTTTATTGACAGAAAAGAAACGTGCATGACTTTTTGTAGCTCATGTATATGTTCACAACACTTGTCATGATATAATCTTAAAAAACATGTAAAAGAAAAGACATGCAATCGACAAAATCCTTACATTTATATAAAACATGTATTTCATAGGCATATCACAACAATTACAGG